>NC_060140.1:161075115-161375115 GCF_021461385.2 Schistocerca piceifrons
ACTATACGCCCTCGCTCAAAGTCCGTCAACTGCACATACGGTTCACGTCCACGCTGTCACGGCATGCTACCAGTGTTAAAGACTGCGATGGAGCTCCGTATGCCACGGCACACTGGCTGACACTGACGGCGGCGGTGCACAAATGCTGCGCAGCTAGCGCCATTCCACGGCCAACACCGCGGTTCCTGGTGTGTCCGCTGTGCCGTGCGTGTGATCATTGCTTGTACAGCTCTCTCGCAGTGTCCGGAGCAAATATGGTGGGTGTGACACACCGGTGTCAATGTGTTCTTTTTTCCATTTCCCGGAGTGTAAATATACCATGACGATCTGCTGCAGCTGTACTCGCTGTGAAGTTTACAGACTGTGACTGTCAAATAACTACAAACACTAACATTTCCACGGAATACTGCGTAATATATCCAAAATATTAAAAACACAGTCATTAAACTTAGATTTTCTGTTCCTTCGAGGTTAATTGTAGTCCTTTTTGACTACACCCTTTTGAATTTTTTTAAAATTATGTGTAAATATTACACTGGCGCAATAAAGGTTATCGTTTTTAGTGCTGCATGGAACAGGCTCCAACTACTCTATGAATATGAACTTCTAAAATACCGATATACACACTTTCTGGTAAAGATTAAGTACGGTATGTCACATAAAGGGGACGAAAAACTGGGCACACGCTGTGCCACATTGCACCTGAAAGACATTTTTGCCACTTAATGCTATTACCTCGTCTCTTGTAACACGCACTAAAATTTCGAAATGTGACAATAACGCCCAGCGGACTGTATATTTGGTATTGGGCAAGAAGCCCGGTCGCTTAAGAGGTGCAACGGATAAGGAGAAGTATTTACTTGCTTGCTACCATCCCTGGAGCGTACGTGGCTTCTTGTGATAAGCAGATGTATTAAACACGGATGTAACTAGTGCTTATGGAAGCACATCATAGAAACATTGTCCACAATTGCGGTATTTATTTGTAACACAACCTGGAAGTTAAATTACGGCTGTCTCAATACAATGCAATGAGTATGAGAAAAATGTTACTAAAGAGCCATTTCCATTAGGTCCTATAGGTTGTCAGAAGTTGACAACAGAAGAAAAATGGCATGAAATTTTCTAAATCGTGCCACATGAAGCGAAAGGAACAGGAGAACTGGAGACTACCTGTCTGGTACGAAATGTGGAGTCCATGCAGGATATGGTGGTTGATGCACAGTGACCAGTAGTCGTCCTAAGCGCTGGGCGATTTCAAAATGGTTCAAATGGCTCTGAGCACTATGGGACTCAACTGCTGAGGTCATTAGTCCCCTAGAAGTTAGAACTAGTTAAACCGAACTAACCTAACGACATCACAAACATCCATGCCCGAGGCAGGATTCGAACCTGCGACCGTAGCGGTCTCGCGGTTCCAGACTGCAGCGCCTTTAACCGCACGGCCACTTCGGCCGGCGGGCGATTTCATTCGTTTGTTTGGAAGAGGAGGCTGACAAGCGCTTTCCACCTTTCGGCTGGTCAGCGATGACATAAGCAAGGCGCACGCGCTGTAATTTTTCTGAAACGATTTTACAGAAACTATTCACTACAAAAATTGAGTTTTGCTTTACTTGTAGCTTCATATGTCACGTTCATGATTATATGACCATCATTTCGTCAATTGTGATATTTCAGTATTAGTAAGACAGTTTGTTAAATTTGGAAAAGTTTGCAATGGAAAATAGAGGTCACTATGATTTTGCGCTTGGTGCATATTACATAATATATTCTTGCATATAAAATTTTGCTAATACAAGGTGATTCAAAAAGAATACCACAACTTTAGAAATGTGTATTTAATGAAAGAAACTTAATATAACCTTTTGTTATACATCATTACAAAGAGTATTTAAAAAGGTTTTTTTTCACTCAAAAAAAAGTTCAGAGATGTTCAATATGGCACCCTCCAGACACACGAGCAATATCAACCCGATACTCCAACTTGTTCCACACTCTCTGTATCATATCAGGCGTAACAGTTTGGATAGCTGCTGTTATTTCTCGTTTCAAATCATCAATGGTGGCTGGGAGAGGTGGCCGAAACACCATGTCCTTAACATAGCCCCATAAGAAAAAATCGCAGGGGGTAAGATCAGGGCTTCTTGGAGGCCAGTGATGAAGTGCTCTGTCACGGGCTGCCTGGCGGCCGATCCATCGCCTCGGGTAGTTGACGTTCAGGTAGTTACGGACAGATAAGTGCCAATGTGGTGGCGCTCCATCCTGCTGAAATATGAATTGTTGTGCTTCTTGTTCGAGCTGAGGGAACAGCCAATTCTCTAACATCTCCAGATACTGTAGTCCAGTTACAGTAGCACCTTCGAAGAAATAGGGACCAGAAACTTTGTTGGCTGAAATGGCACAGAAAACGTTCACCTTAGGCGAGTCACGTTCATACTGAGTTGTTTCCCGCGGATTCTCAGTGCCCCATGTACAGACATTGTGACGGTTGACTTTCCCGTTAGTGTGGAAAGTTGCTTCATCACTCAACACAATCTTTGAAACGAAAGATTCATCTGTTTCCATTTGAGCAAGGATAAAATCACAGAAATCGATTCTTTTAATCTTATCAGTTGCAGACAGTGCTTGAACCAATTTCAGACGTTAAGGTACCATAACTAACCTTTTTCTTAGGACTCTCCACACGGTTGATTGTGGAATTTGCAGCTCTCTGCTAGCTCTGCGAGTCGATTTTCCTGGGCTGCGAACAAATGCTTGCTGGATGCGTGTTACATTTTCATCACTCGATCTCGGCCGTCGAGAACTTTTCCCTTTGCACAAATACCCATTCTCTGTAAACTGTTTATACCAACGTCTAATACACCACCTATCAAGAGGTTTAACACCATACTTCGTTCGAAATGCACGCTGAACAACTGTCGTTGATTCACTTCTGCCGTACTCAATAACACAAAAAGCTTTCTGTTGAGCGGTCGCCATCTTAGCATCAACTGACGCTGACGCCTAGTCAACAGCGCCTCAAGCACACAAATGTACAACTAAATGAAACTTTATAGCTCCCTTAATTCGCCGACAGATAGTGCTTAGCTCTGCCTTTTGTCGTTGCAGAGTTTTAAATTCCTAAAGTTCTGGTATTCTTTTTGAATCACCCTGTATATTGAATGTTTGTTTACACTTGGTATAGAGGTATCCGTCTTTCACCGACGTCGAGAAAACTTATCTGATGTATCACACTCATCTGGGATCGTGCTGTGCCAGCATAAAGCTAAGAGCGAAATCTCCAACACACCCTCAGATTTCATAAACATTTTCAGATACTGAAATGACACTATGTGAAATGATAGCACACAAAGAGATTTTTCCATATGGTTATTGTGTAAAATTTCATTATCTACCGTGTTATTCCAGCAACTACAGGTTTTTTCGATGAAATTATGTAGCTTTTAAGGGCCATCGACAGCTGATGAAAAGAAACATGATATGGATTTTGGAACTACGTAAATGAAGACAATACACGTTTTACTGTACCAAGTATGTGCTGCTTCATAACCAGGTGACATTACTTTTTCTCAGTTCCGCACTTACAAAACTTAATAAACCGTTGTTTCAGAATTCTTTTGCAACTACTACTGCACGACATGTAAGTGAGGTGACGCCGTGTAAACTCCGCAATGTTTTGGCAAAAGAAGCATATCTTAACATGGGAACCCGAGAAATGTCTATGTTTTACTGAAAATTCGCCATTCATGCCGCTTCTCTCAGAGGTGCAAATGGTTAAAAAGCCAGAAAAAAATAAATCGCTGCATCGTCGGCGGAATTCCTTTTGGATAATAACAAAAGCAGAGGTAACAGTACGTCTTTTTGAATGGTCACCATTCAAGTGTGGGTGCTGTTGGGCTCCACTTAATATTTACAAAGAAATTGAGTTTAGGATTCAGTATGGAGTGGCACTTGCCCTCCAGCACTCGAAATTTAATCTGCGACCCCCATAACCCCCACCACTACCGCCCTTCATGCGTGGCGTCTGGGCTGCGCATCTACCAGTCACGATAGGGACCATACGTGTACGGCAAACTATCACCAAGGGATTTCGCAAATTGTAAAAGTAGAGGTTCTCTGAAATAGTTTTCCAGTACGATCACTTAATCAATAACGAAAAGTATTGGTTCTGAATAGATGTAGAGCTTAATTCTCTACCGTGGTGACAGTTCAGATTTTACAATTAAACTCCTAGCTTTGGAATAATTCGAGGGGTAAAAAACAAAAGAATTTCAACGTTTCTAGCAGGCACTTTATGTGTTTCTTGTCGATCAACGTAACTAATGCTGTATCCACTAGTGTCATGAGCAGTAAATTATGGGGGGTAGGTGGAGGGGCGGGCTCCATGTCTGCTAAATTACATATAATTTTACCAGACTTTTAATATATTAATGTTTCTAAAAATTGAGTTTTATCTATCATGAAAATGCACTTATTTCATTCCGTGTAGCTGAACTTTGCAGAGCCATTGCTAAAGATTTAGAAGTAATTAGAAAATTTAGCCTGTGCACAGGCATACCTTGTAAAGAAGTAAAATACGGACGTCGAATTACACGTTCACAGCATCTGTCAAATTCACAAAAGAAACTGTCATATACAATTGACCGCCACCAATGCTATCTTCACAGAAGCTTTGCCCTCTAGTGTACAGCAGTACTCGTTCTTACAGAAGAGCAGTTGGGTATCAATGGGGTGTGTCATTATACTCTGCAGACTCCTATTTGTTAAATTCCCTATTTGAAATACTTTCCATTAAATATTAATGTTGTCAGACCGTAGCTTGAGGGGAAGCATCCAGGCGTCCCTCCATTGGCTATCAGCATATGTTAAGTTGTAAAATACTCATCGATGGTCTGTGCTCGAATCTTTGCGATCAGGCCCGACGTTACCGAGAGCTTTTCAGAACAAAATACTTTGGCGTGCTCCGATATCTGTGGAGGACCTCAGAGGGAGTTGCTATTGTTAATACGTCGAGTGAAGCCCTTGTATTTATGTGTAGGCCGCTGCTAACACACCACTAATTTTGTCAACAATCGGAAACCGATGTCAGCTAACCGTCAGAGTTCGTACTTGCGCTGACATGGCACGACGTGGTATATTGAGTGAAGGTCAAACTATAGCTAGCAGTATTTGAAAACGGAGAAATAAAATTCAAACAAGGCTATACCACTGCGTCCACAATAACAAGTCACTTCAAGTGGTTTCGAGAAGAGGAAGGAAGAAGCCGCCTGTCTTTCAAGGCAAAGTGTTGGTGCCTTAGGAGCATCTTGTACAGAACCGGAAACTTACATTTCATACTACACAGTAGTTCGAACGAAAACTGAAATAAGTGGTATTAATCTCTGTACGCAGCAGAGACTGGCTGCAGTGGAAGAAGGAACGATGATGCCGTACAGCAACTACTACCGAGCGGAACTATGTTGATGAACTCATTATCAGCTATCCAGACTGCTTTACCATTCCATCGCATAACTGGGAACTGCGTTGTTGACTACAGTACATGTAGTTTTTTTATGCACTTTAGCTACCAACGCCGTTTCTCTTTTCAACTAAATATGTTCATAACGCTTAAATTAAGAAATAAATTAAACCTGGATTAGCCTGTATGATGTGGCACGGCGTTTAGCATGCTTCGGAGGGAAATATTTTGTCCATGAATTGTTTCTGCTCCTCCTCTCCCGCCCCCCCCCCCCCCTGAACCACGTAATTTCCCTAAAAAGGAAAGTTTATCACCAAAGTGGAAACACTGGTTCACATAGAAACAAAGCTCAACTGTTTATCTCCTCTCCTCTTCTCCCGTTCAACAGGTGAATCTGGCGCATACCATAACAGTTCAAAGACCACCTCTAACTAAAATGTGACCAGCGCAGCATCTCTGGCGAGGTTGCACGCGCATGTCTAACTAATTCAAAACTTACAAGCGCAGCTCCAGGCCTCCAAAACGAGAAAAATCCCTACTAAAATTTACGTACACACTTTGCAACGAACATTCGTTCATCGCACGGATCATTCACAAATGGATGAGGAAATGACGAAAGGGAGGCAGTATCCTTGATACACGAGATACCCAACGCTTCACACCATAACGTGGCTTGGAGAGGATAGAATTTTATGTGGATTTTGCCTACATATCGCAGGAAATTATGTAAAACGACTAGCAATAAATTCTTTTCATTTATGAATCAGCCAACCAGTTTATGCTAAGATTAAACGGACTCTTAGATATCATGCTCTTTGCATACGTTGAAACCCACTGACGATCTTCCGTCGAAAATTTAAAATGATGCACTCACGTGCTGACCATAAGTTCCTCTTTTTTCTAAATCTATGCTATATTCTCTCGTAGAAATCTGGCAGCTCCAAGAAGTCCGCAGATGAGTACGGTAGTAATCATACTTCGATAACAATTTTGTCATCCAATTTGTACTTCAGCCATCTATGTCTTTCCACTTAAAAACAACAATTCTGTTGTAAATATTCATTCGTGGAGCTTCCATATCGACATTATTGTCTCATTCACCAGTCTTACTGACGAGTTTCGGTCTGGGCATCCATCCTAAATCACGTCCTAAACCACTCTTTCCCGATCGTTATCATTTCATTTTCAATCAGTAGATATTTTTTGCGCACTTCTCTCGCAAGGTGACATTTGAAATGTATCTCCACAAATGCATGTCACATTACTGTGCGGTATATGGCGGAATGTATTTCGTATAGGCTCGTAGATCAGGCGTATGGTAGATAAGGCCCTTGCCACATGTAAAATAAAGTAAAGTAAATATTCCGTATTGCTACTATCTCCCCCGATTCCTTTAGTGGAGGAAATGGTTTTGTGGCAGTGCTGACTGAAAAGTTTTATATGAAATGAGGTCTCTATGAGCTTAGTTGGTGAACGGTGACCTTCACAGCTGAATAACACGTGTAGTTCATTGTCTTGACACTATGTGTTCTCCAAAGCTAACAGGTTACTGGTTTTCTTTGAAAATAAAATTAAATTTAACCACGATGATGAAATACAGGATTTATTTAAACTCCCTTATCTTTAAATTACATTCCTTATATTAATAATATTGCACTGGAAATCTGGAAAGAGCTCTTCAAAAATTATACAACTGATTCTTATGGTGACACCGTTACTTCTCTTCCAGGAATTTAAACTTAAGAGATGTGGTTGTGTGTATAATATGTTGTTAACTGTATCAACTGATTAAAGAGTTAGCTGGATGTCTCTGTGTTTACTCTGCACCTTTCTTGCAGTCAGTTTAATGGAGAATCCCAAAAGTTACATCTAAACGCAAGAATAAACTGCACGACAGTTCTGAATATAGCTTTCAGAGCTACCCATGGTGGTTGAGTGCGGTGATTAATGACGTCATCTGTCTCTCTCACCGTCATTAGCAGCTGGCTGTCAAGAGCAGATGACACACACATCCCTCTCCACCTTACAGCTGATGAATATAGTTCGCAAAGTGACGTCATGAAAACCTCGTGAAGGGAATTAAACTTCCGGATGTTCCCTCTGTTATTTATCACAGCTCAGCGCTCCTTTTCTTTTTTTCATTCCCGATGCGTATTTCGTTAGAAACGAGTAAGTGGCTATAATATTTTTCATCAAGAGTCTGACACGTATCAGCTGCACACTCCATTAAATCCTTTGTGGTTAGTGGGGAGTAAGTTACCATTTAATAAATACGAATAGTATCATAGATTTGTTCTACAAAAAAGTTAACTTGGTAATAAAGTGAGAAATGCAATTGCATCAAGAGCTATAATAATAGATGCGTTTCGATTAATAGAATTGCAATATTATGGGGAAACAGCGATTACTACACGCAACATGAACTGCTAAGGTTTAGAGATGTTTTGCTATAAATCTGCAATGATGGAAGCAGAGACATTTGCATGTAGAGTATCTCAATCGATGAAAATGAAATGAAATGATCGTATGGAATTGTTGGCCGGGAGGCCCCTTGCGGGGAAGTTCGGCCGCAGTATTGCAAGTTCTTTTTAGTTGACGCTACTTCGGCGACTTGCGTGCGTCAATGATGATGAAATGATGAGGAAGAACACTCAACACCCAGTCATCACGAGGCAGAGAAAATCCCTAACGCCGCCGGGAATCGAACCCGGGACCCAGTGTACAGGAAGCGAGAACGCTACCGCAATACCACGAGCTGCGGACATCTGAATCGATGTACACTACCGATAGCAGTGTTGCTGGTGTGTGTTTCCGTACCATAAAGTCGTGTACGAACAGCTTCTCATAAGTGACATTTTTGTATGATAAAGTGCAACAAAGAGGACGTGAACATTAGAAAGACAGATATTAACTGCCATCAATAAATGAAGTGAGTAGTATGGGTTGCATTCCATACAAGCATTACGAACAAGTTAGGGACTGCGGACGGTTTGTTGGGGGGGGAAGGTGGATGGTCAGAGTTGCTCCGCCAGGAGGAGGGCCGCTGTGGCCGTGTGGTTCTAGGCGCTTCTGTCCGGAACCGCGCGGCTGCTACGATCGCAGTTTCGAATCCTGCCTCGGGCATGGATGAGTGTGATGTCCTTATGTTAGTTTTGTTTAAGTAGGTCTAAGCATAGAGGACTGATGAACCATTTTGAAGCTCCGTCAGTAGGCACTAATATCAATGTCCTTCCTGAAGAACGACGTTGAAAAAAGAGTGAAGTGTCTAAAGATATCTATAATTAGAATTTCAGTGCTGCTGAGCAGAGCAGTGGCGGGATACATATTGTTAAGCTGCGAGTCCGTAAATGTTATGTCAGGACAAGCCATATGTTACGTCCTTACTGCTAATGATACACTCCTGGAAATTGAAATAAGAACACCGTGAATTCATTGTCCCAGGAAGGGGAAACTTTATTGACACATTCCTGGGGTCAGATACATCACATGATCACACTGACAGAACCACAGGCACATAGACACAGGCAACAGAGCAAGCACAATTTCGGCATGAGTACAGTGTATATCCACCTTTCGCAGCAATGCAGGCTGCTATTCTCCCATGGAGACGATCGTAGAGATGCTGGATGTAGTCCTGTGGAACGGCTTGCCATGCCATTTCCACCTGGCGCCTCAGTTGGACCAGCGTTCGTGCTGGACGTGCAGACCGCGTGAGACGACGCTTCATCCAGTCCCAAACATGCTCAATGGGGGACAGATCCGGAGATCTTGCTGGCCAGGGTAGTTGACTTACACCTTCTAGAGCACGTTGGGTGGCACGGGATACATGCGGACGTGCATTGTCCTGTTGGAACAGCAAGTTCCCTTGCCGGTCTAGGCATGGTAGAACGATGGGTTCGATGACGGTTTGGATGTACCGTGCACTATTCAGTGTCCCCTCGACGATCACCAGTGGTGTACGGCCAGTGTAGGAGATCGCTCCCCACACCATGATGCTGGGTGTTGGCCCTGTGTGCCTCGGTCGTATGCAGTCCTGATTGTGGCGCTCACCTGCACGGCGCCAAACACGCATACGACCATCATTGGCACCAAGGCAGAAGCGACTGTCATCGCTGAAGACGACACGTCTCCATTCGTCCCTCCATTCACGCCTGTCGCGACACAACTGGAGGCGGGCTGCACGATGTTGGGGCGTGAGCGGAAGACGGCCTAACGGTGTGCGGGACCGTAGCCCAGCTTCATGGAGACGGTTGCGAATGGTCCCCGCCGATACCCCAGGAGCAACAGTGTCCCTAATTTGCTGGGAAGTGGCGGTGCGGTCCCCTACGGCACTGCGTAGGATCCTACGGTCTTGGCGTGCATCCGTGCGTCGCTGCGGTCCGGTCCCAGGTCGACGGGCACGTGCACCTTCCGCCGACCACTGGCGACAACATCGATGTACTGTGGAGACCTCACGCCCCACGTGTTGAACAATTCGGCGGTACGTCCACCTGGCCTCCCGCATGCCCACTATACGCCCTCGCTCAAAGTCCGTCAACTGCACATACGGTTCCCGTCCACGCTGTCGCGGCATGCTACCAGTGTTAAAGACTGCGATGGAGCTCCGTATGCCACGGCAAACTGGCTGACACTGACGGCGGCGGTGCACAAATGCTGCGCAGCTAGCGCCATTCGACGGCCAACACCGCGGTTCTCGGCGTGTCCGCTGTGCCGTGCGTGTGATCATTGCTTGTACAGCCCTCTCGCAGTGTCCGGAGCAAGTATGGTGGGTCCGACACACCGGTGTCAATGTGTTCTTTTTTCCATTTCCAGGAGTGTAAATAGGTAGACGGTGGCCGAAGGATCCGTCGCAATAGGAATCAGGACAGGCAAGCAAAAGGCTAAATGGCACAAGTGCAATTTAAATAAAAGTAATTTACTGAACTTGTCAGTGAAGAAATGCTACACTGTTGACAACTTGTGGCAGCCGTGGCTAGCTATTAGCAGAGTCCCGACACGTGCTTGCGTCTATGTACACTGAATGTTTGCCGGTAGAGCTAAATGTTAACAACTTGGCACCAACAAGCGGCACGAAAGTACTGTGCCCAGACGCCCGCCGCTTATCGTTCTGCCCTGGCGGTCTTCATAGGTCAGCGATCTGGAGGCTCTTCATTGGTGACAATATTCGAAGCACCGGTCGCAGCGTCCGCGGGAATCTGCAAGGTACCGGTTCCGGCAGTATCGATAAGCTACGGTACTACATACATGAAATGCCTTTAACTTTCTAAGACTGTATTACGTGGGTTTGGTGACCAAGCAAATGGAAGATTTGTATCTGTCAAGAGACCAACAAATTGAAAATCTTAAGAGTTAGGATTTCCACGCCGTAAGTAACGTTGAGGAACAGAAGACTAAGCAGTCTGAGGATGATAATGAATATAATTGTGGTAAAACACAAAAAATCACCATCAGTACCATACAGTGTACGTAGATTCGTCTATGGCGACTTGCTTAACACCAAGAACACTGCGAAACAGGAGAAGGTATTAGAGGTTACAAAAAGAAGGGAGACAATTGATCTGAAAGTGGGGGAAAGTGGGTACGAAGTAGGTCTAAAAGTACGCAGTTTTAAAAAGGGAAATTATTGAGTAACAGCTGGTCCCGTCCTTGTCAATATCAATGAAATTCGCCAACAGATATGTAACAGAAATATTTCAAGTATTTTCGCTATGATTTGGAAGGAAGTTTAGATATAATGTGTATTAGCAAAGTAGTAGGTTTACTCAGAGGAACAAAAAAAGTGTAGAGATGAGGATGATGGTGGCAATGGGGAAGCTGAGCTAAATAAGAATTAGTCAAAAGCAGTAAGTAGGAAAATTAGTTTCTCAAAGTACCAGGGCGTATGTTCGAAGGTAAACAACCGTCTGAAATAATTATTGATGAAATTACAACATTCTAATTTAGCAGAATCATTATCCGAGATATCGGGGAATTGAATATACGGTGCCATTAGATCCATCAAGGTCGAGCCGGCCGAAGTGGCCGTGCGGTTAAAGGCGCTGCAGTCTGGAACCGCAAGACCGCTACGGTCGCAGGTTCGAATCCTGCCTCGGGCATGGATGTTTGTGATGTCCTTAGGTTAGTTAGGTTTAACTAGTTCTAAGTTCTAGGGGACTAATGACCTCAGCAGTTGAGTCCCATAGTGCTCAGAGCCATTTGCACCATCAAGGTCGACGTGGTTCAGACCAAGGACTTTCCAATGCTGGAGAAGATGTTACACATCAAAAAGAATGCGGAATTGGTCTGAAAGTGGCGACGTAGTACAAGTCCATAGTTTCAAAAACGGATGTTGATAAGTAACATGCTCATTTACAAAGAAAGTTTACGTATAATGTCTATTACAAATTCAATAGGCTTACTTTGAGAAACAAAATATGTATAGGGGTGTAGGCAATGGTGGCAATGGGAAAGCTGAACTAAATAAGAATTGTTGAAATGTGTTAAACAGCTAAGTTAGGTTCTTAGAGTAACAGCGTATGGTCGAAATTAAGCAGTCCACCGGAAATGATTGTTGCGGAAGTTAAAGTATTCTAAATTAGCAGTGGAGTTACTCGATGTATCACTGCACGCCAATAGTAAAGATATAAGGCTCGCAGGATCGGTAAGACTGAGAAATAAGCAAGAATAAATGCAGAAAAGTATTGTTTCCGAGGTATAAAGAAACTCAAAGTGGATCACATTGAATGTGAAGGAGTATCAACAAAATGACAAACAATGTCTCTAAAAGACTTTCTGAAAGAGTAAAGGCCACAACAATAAGCCGATTCAGTAATCTGCTAAATTCGATTACTGTGAACATGACGTGCCGTGATAATCGCGGCACTGTGGAGATCCTGTCCCATTCAGCAGGTGGAGCAAAAGTTGGGAGTCATTTGTCTCGCTGTCGGCGAGAGAGCGACGAAGACAGCTAAGGGGAGGCAGCCAGCACCGCCGGTGTCCGCCAAGTCTGCGGCCAGAGCGACCGAGAACTGTTTTGTGGTAAACAGCGGAGCGAGTTCGAGGCGTGGAAAGCTCTTTGGAGGCGACGGAGCTAGGTAGATGCTTGGCGGCAGGGGGTGTATCGTGCTGACAAGCTAGCAGTGGTACGTCAGGGTAGCTGTAGGGTTGAGGCCAACACAGAGAAGGCAGCACAGACTGCACCACACAGGGGTGTTACTGTCTCTTTTGTTCCTGGTCCCTACAGGATTCTTGTGGTTGAAGTACATGGGCTTAGAAGGTGCCATTCCTCTATATATTTAAAACTCTCACACAGATTTAACAGAGAAAAGAAATTGGCCCGAAAAGATTTCTATGATAACTTCATCAAGAAGCATCCAGAAACGTGTTACAGAAAACCTCAGTGCGAAATTTTACCGCTTTGTCTCATGTTTAATCGACCGTAATTGAAATAGAAAGTTTTTTTTCAATATCTTGTTCCTTTTGATATACAAACTGACTGTTTGTGAAGCACATGAACATATTCTTTATTTAATAATCTATATTTTGTTGTATGGTCAATACTACCAGACACTTTCTCAACAGATCGTATTATGAGTCTCATATAACCGTTTCTTATCATGTGATGTTTTTTATAAGAAATCTTTGTTTCATCATTTGCACCAAAATAATGTTCAAGCAAATGTTTTATACGGCTTCCCATTACTTCGAAATAACAACGTAAGTTATATAATGTTGCCTTAAGTGGCGCATAAGAGTCGGTGTCCCACATGTATTGCAGTACGTTTATGCTCAGTAATATGAATTCATTAACTGAACCACTCGATGACCTATTACGAGTTAGAAAAGGGGTTCCCAACAAAATTTTCTCGAGGACCCCCTCATCGAGCATGATTGGTACCTTGTCATATCACAGTACCAAGTACCTAAAAAACCCAAATTAAGAGCCTTTCTATACGTTTTCATTTTTGGCACTAAGAAAATACATTGACATATTCATTATTGAAAAAATATTGAGCGGACAATACAAAAGATCTGTAATTATACAAAATATATTTAATATATTTTTTATTCTATTAGCATCTGGTGGACCCCTCTGGCATAGCTCGCGGACCCCAGGGGATCCGCGTACCATTTGTTGGGAACCACTGAGTTAAAAGAATGGCAATACGGTCATTACATTCACATAAGGCTACACAGTCAAGACAGCGTGAGAAATTATATACAATCCTTAGCAGTATCTTTCAATTTAATATCTGTCAATGTTTAATTTATGTTGTACAAGAAAATCACTATGCAGATTAAAGACAGAAGACGATGTTTCACATGAGTCAACAGAAAGATCCTTTGATTTTCAAACAACTGTTATTTCTTCACATTTTCTCCTTTTCTCCCCATTATTTCTTACACTGAACCACAGCTGCCGTAGTCTCCTGAACTCCAACTATCGCAGCTCTAACGGTGGTGTCATTGTCTCCCTACATAGTTAAAGTTAAGAGCAGTAAGTTCTTTAAACAATATTTTATTTATATTTAAGCTGCTACCTCAACTTTCTATGTTGAATTTCTACGTGTAGTAGCAAAATAAAACGCTCTCTAACGCAAAACGCAGAACATCGTAACTGAGTGACGTAGTACAGGCTCAAAACAAATGGAAACGTGTTCGGAAAGTGTGGCGCTAAATTCTGTACCTCGCACCCTACTTTACGGTTTTCTTTGCGTATAGCAATCGCTCAAGGCAAATAGCGTGATAACTGCTGCGAAACGTATACGGCATACATCCTTCCTCAATTCTAGCTTTACTTTGCACTGTGATGAGAATGACAGAGGCTGACAGTCAGAGGCCAACGCAATGGAATAACGTCCAGAATTCTCCGTAAATGAAAACCCTTAAGGGTATTCATTATTCTCTGAAGAGGGCTGTAAGACCACATTCAACGTAATGTAACTTCATCCACTGAATAGGTCCGGTCATGAATTCGTTTATCGGGACACGGGTACTAAAGAATCTCTAGTGTATTAAATACGACCTATCTTCAATGTAAATCATCATTTTATTCCACAGTATAATTCAGAAACCAGCTCAAAGGTAATCTGTTGGCATTAAGCTACACTGAAACCATAAAATGTATGGCCTTCCATGAAAGAAACGTTGAATCCTGCTTCACTTAAAGCTGTCTCCAGCATTCCTTCTTCCGTCGTCAGTTAATTTGCGCAGCTATTAAATCGGAGCGCAATGTGAGGCAAATACGTATTACTTCGGCTACTCACACTAAAGCATTGGTATGATAGCTAATTGAAATATTATCTCTTATGCGTATACAGTACATTAGGGTAATGGAGGACATGTTTACAAACCCAAACAGCTCCTGAGTAATCATTATCGAAATGCGCTACTGGTTTCGGTGTATGTGGGCCAACTTCTAGCACTCGACTGAAAGTGATTCAGTGAATTGCTTCCTGTTGGAGTAATACTGGCTTAAATATGCAAGCATCGGTGCTTATGAAATTTCGTAGCAGATTGAAAATGTGTGCCTGACCGGACTCGAACTTAAGACCTTTGATTTCGCTGGCAAGTAATCTACCGACTGGGCTACCAAAGCTCGACCCTGCTGCACCTACTACTGCATTACAAGTTGGCTCCTCAGATCTCTCATAGTGAGAAAACGATCTGTAATGGTCTACGTTACGTCTTTCCTTTATTTATACAGGTCTCCATCTTTTCGTCAGCACTCGCCTGACTGGTTTACTGCAGCCCACCATGATGTTTTATCTTGTGCCATCCTCTTCATTCCTGAATAGCACTTGCAACCCTATATCTTCAACTATTTGTTGGATGTATTACAACAAGTTTCGGCCTTATAGCGACTACCCTACTGTATCATGGATGATTCTTCCTTCATGTCTTAATACGTATCCTATCGTCTTTTTCCATCTCATTGTAAATGTTTCGCACTTGTTCTCTTCGCTGGTTCTATAGAGGTCCTCTTTATTTCTTATCCTATCGGTCAATCTAATTTTCAACATCCTTCTATATCAATACGACTCAGACACCACGACCGAGCGAGGTGGCGCAGTGGCTAGCACACTGCACTCGCATTCAGGAGGACGACGGTTCAATCCCGTGTCCAGACATCCTGATTTCGGTTTTCCGTGATATCCCTAAATCGCTCCAGGCAAATGCCGGGATGGGTCCTCTGAAAGGGCACGGCCGACTTCCTAACCCGTCCTTCCCCAATCCGATGAGACCGGTGACCGCGATGTTTGGTCTCTTCCTCCAATAAACCCAAAAAAAATCAGACACCTAGATTATCTTCCCTCCAGTCTTCCTACCGCCCAAGGTTGCCATGTATGCTCAAAACGCAGATTCTCAATAGCTTCAACCTCAAATTAAGGCTAATTTTGGATAATAGTGGAAAATCTTATGACCAGGAAAGCGCCCCGTGCAGGTTCTTTTGTCTTTGTGTGCTCCCTGCAGCGCCCGGCAAGTCTTTCTTCGCTTCCAAGGTAGCAGAAATTTCCTCACATACCCTTCTCCGCGATCATCAATGTTAAGTTTAACGCTAATCTCAGTTCTCATAATCGTCATAACTTTCACTTATTTCGGTTTTCCCTCAATCCTAATTCTGCTTTTCATTTAATTACACAGGTACAGCACTTCTTCCGCACTTTCATAAAGCATAGCAATATCATAAGAGTAGCCCATTACTAGAAAACCTTCATCCTAAACTCTAAATCGCCCTCTTGATGTTTAATTTTATTTCCGTTATTGCTTCATCGATGTATGGATTGAAACTACATCCGTGTCTTACACACTTTTTAATGCAAGCACCTCGCTCTCGGTGATCCATTCTTATTGTTCCCTTTTGGGTCGTGTGTACTGTTGTATTACCGCTATTTCGCAGTAGGTGACACCTATTCTTGTCAGATATCCGAACATCTCGCAAAAAATTTACATTTTCACATTCTCTTCTTATGTTTTACTCTGATTTTCCTTAAGTCTCGTTTTTTTTAACACCTATAACGTCATAACCGCCTCTCTGGTGCTTTTTATCTATCCAGAAGCCGAATTTACTGTCATCCAACAGTTCCTTAGTTTTCTTGTCCATTCTTCGGCGTATTATTTTTGTTAGGAACTGGGATACATGATCTATTAAACTGACTGTGCATCAGTTCTGGCATTTAGCTTCTTATGCTGTACTGTGGTTGATATTTTTCCGAATATGTGAAGGTATGTCTCCAGTCTCAGAGATTCTAACGAGTAATTAATTACAATGAGTATTTGTACCAACTGAATGACGTTATATACGTGGACTATATACACCACTAAACATGCTTTATCGTAGTTGGGACAATTCTAGGCCCTCTTGGATTTTCAGAATACTGATATGAGTAGTGTCCTGAAATGGCTTTGGCCTTCAATGTGTTTCTTCATTGTTGTTGCAGGTGACCAATTTCACTTTAAATATCAGGTTTTTCAATGTTCTGTATACTTGTCTGACAAATGAGACTCCATTATAAATGGCTAACAGCTGCCAGGGAGATGTTGTTCCGTGCAACGCTGAGAAACTGTAACTCATTAACAGTATTATTGATTACAAATTTGATTTCGTTCCGAAAAAATTCCTATTTAATCAATATTTCTTGCTTCGGAACGCCACTGTTCTGAAAAATGTATAACCATATGCAAGTATACATCATAACAGGGCATTAACAATCATTCATACAATGATTTAACTATTTCTTTTTACGTCATATTCTGAAAATAATACTTTCAAAAACAAGTCTCTAACATGCGAGTACATCTGTGTTTTTACCTGATTTCTTTTTTTTTAGTTTCCAAAACTGTTCCACAAAATGCTGAAAATTTTTATATAATTTTTCTGACATAGTTAGTTTGTCCATAATATAGTTAGAATCTTACCTGCTTCTTAAGTCAAAATTAACTATGACACTTCCAGCAAAAAAAGCAAGGAAAGTTGCATTACCGAGTTAACAGCGTTGTTCTTATGCAGTCTCTTTATTTAAAGAGAACAGAGAAATTGTTATGTAGTATAATAATATTTGGAGTAGTTCTTACCAATATCAAAAATATTCTTTCCAGAATCACAGCTGTTCTGGTGTTCTCATAATGCCTACGCTTCACAAGAGCTGTTCATTATTAGTACTGATTCGTAAACACTCTGTATTTAAAACGCTAAGGCATGTATGAAGACCAATGTAGTATACATAATCTGAGCCAGGATGGAAATTAACAGAACTCCTTGTAATATTATTGATATTACAAACACTAAGAAATATTCGCGGAACCCTTTCGTTTAGTCATAATTACATCATCAAACAAAGTTGACTGTATGTAACAGAACAATTGCTCAAACCGAATGCAGCCAGCCACGTTACAGTCAAGCCGGAAAGCTGAAAAAACGTTTTCTGAGATGCAGATTCGTTGTACACTACGGTAAGAACTAAAAGGTGTGACTGAAAGTAATTGTTTACATACTACTGTTTTCTAAATCCAATATCATCCAAATTGCAATACGATTGCACCGATTTTTTAATGTCAAAAGTGGAGAATATTTGTATAAAAAGTAGTTATGCATTTTTCTTACATTGATTATGTGAAGAGGTTTATGAACGTATTTCAGTTTCACTTCATCCTAGTTGTATGCAGTTCGTATTGGTCATGTGATAGATCCACGACAGCTATGGTCAAAAGACAGCCAGTCAAAGGATTAACAATGAAATTTCAGTACGCAATCACTTTTCCCAGCAACTGAGGCCAGAACCCGTTTCACCATCTATTTCAGTAAGTTGAAGTTAAAAGTTATTTCCGAAAGCTAAAGTTATAACACAAACTGCAATATAATAACGAGATAAAAATAAGTGAATACCAATACGAAACAAGTTTTAAAAATTTAATTTTTATTGCACGGGGACAAATTCCAAACAAATAATACAATAATTAAGTGACTTGTCTTTAAAGACATGTAATGAAAGTCACATGAGGGATGCAACAAGATGTTATGGAAATTTACAAACAACAGGTGCTTCCAATGGTGGCATTTTGTCCTGCGTGGTTTTCCAATATTACTCTTTCTTCATTTTTGACGTTAAGTAAACACCAAGAAATGAAAAAGTTGTAATCAAACAGAACGAAATTTGTGTCCACGGTAATAAACTGGGGCACTCGTTTTAGACTGAAGTGTGGAGCAAAAAAAAAAAAAAAAAAAAAAAAATCCAGACTGTTGCTACAGATTAACTTTATATCGGAGTATGCAGTTCGTTATCTCCTCATAAAGATGAGAGCGACTGAATCGTCCCAGCCCTTGGAACAGGTTTGAGAGATAACTGTCCACGGTATGATACCGGAGCATTAGTTCAAAACAGAAATTTGTAGCACAATGTCCAATCTACACACATCTTTAAAATGTTCACAAACTAAAAAATGTCTTATTAGCTCTTCGAACAGGTTTGAAAGCTACCTGTCCACGGCAATAAACCGGAGCACAAGTTTGAACTGAAGTTTGGAGCAAAAAAGTATCCAGACTGTTGATACACATTCACTTTATATCGGAGTATGCAGTTCATTATCTCTTCATAAAGATGAGAACGACAGAGTCCTTCCAGCTCTTGGAACCGGTCGGAGAGATTCCTTTCCACGGTATGAAAGCGGAGCATTAGTTTAAAACTGTAATTTGTAGCACAATGTCCAATCTACACACTTATTTTAAAAGTTGACAACATAAAGAAAAGTCTTATTAGCTCTTCGAACAGGTTTGTAAGCTACCTGTCCACGGCAATAAACCGGAGCACAAGTTTGAACTGAAGTTTGGAGCAAAAAAGTATCCAGACTGTTGATACACATTCACTTTTTATCGGAGTATGCAGTTCGCTGCCTCTTAATAACGATGAGAGCGACTGAGTCCTCCTGGCTCTTGGAACAGGTCGGAGAGATTCCTGTCCACGGTATGAAACCGGAGCATTAGTTTAAAACTATAATTTGTAGCACAATGTCCAATCTACACACTTCTTTTAAAAGCTCACAAAATAAAGAAATGTCTTATTAGCTCTTCGAACAGGTTTGTAAGCTACCTGTCCATGGCAATAAACCGGAGCACAAGTTTGAAATGAAGTTTGGAGCAAAAAAGTATCCAGACTGTTGATACACATTCACATTATATCGGAGCATGCAGTTCGCTGCTTCTCCATAACGATGAGAGCGACTGAGTCCTCCTGGCTCTTGGAACAGGTCTGAGATATGCCTGTCCACGGTGTGAAACCAGAGCATTAGTTTAAAACTGTAATTTGTAGCACAATGTCCAATCTACACACAACTTTAAATGGTTCACAAAATAAAAAATGTCTTATTAGCTCTTCGAACAGGTTTGGAAGCTACCTGTCCACGGCAATAAACCGGAGCACTAGTTTACAACTGAAGTTTGGAGCAAAATAGATTCCAGACTGTTGATACAGATTCACTTTTATCGGATTATGCAGTTCGCTGCCTGTTCATAACGATGAGAGCGACTGAGTCCTCCTGGCTCTGGGAACAGGTCTGAGATATGCCTGTCCACGGTGTGAAACCGGAGCATTAGTTTAAAACTGAAATTTGTAGCACAATGTCCAATCTACACACTTCTTTAAAATGTTCACAAACTTAAAAACGTCTTATTAGCTCTCCGAACAGGTTTGGAAGCTACCTGTCCACGGCAATAAACCGGAGCACAAGTTTACAACTGAAGTTTGGAGCAAAATAGATTCCAGACTGTTGATACAGATTCACTTTATATCGGAGTATGCAGTTCGCTGCCTCTTCATAACGATGAGAGCGACTGAGTCCTCCTGGCTCTTGGAACAGGTCTGAGATATGCCTGTCCACGGTGTGAAACCGGAGCATTAGTTTAAAACTGAAATTTGTAGCACAATGTCCAATCTACACACTTCTTTAAAATGTTCACAAACTGAAAAATGTCTTATTAGCTCTTCGAACAGGTTTGTAAGCTACCTGTCCACGGCAATAAACCGGAGCACAAGTTTGCAACTGAAATTTGGAACAACAGGCTGTCCAGGATGACAGCACAGAGTCACTTCATACCGTATTATACAGTTCTCTGTCTCTCCATGACGATGAGAGGGAATGAGTCTTCCCAGCGACTGGAAGAGTTGAGAGGACGCACGAACAGTTAGACGCCCACAGCCGACGGTCTCAGACTTGAAGTCATCTCGGCTGCTGAAGATGCTCTGTCGTCAGATGTCGTCTTTTCTGGAGCACCTGTGCATACAACATCAGCTATTAGTTATGCCACAATACCAACATCTTGCAATAGAGAATGAAGCAATCAGGCTGAAATGATTGTCCTTGATTAATTAGTTTGTTATAGCCTTAAGGATAATTATATAATTTCAGCTACTGGACAGTATTCTCATTGCAAAATAGTAGATAACATTATTATGTAAATAGTGCTTTCAGAATTTTATATATTGGGTCGTTCCGTATAAAAGTAACATAGGAAACACACTACGTATATCGAGTGTTAATGTCAAATTTAATTTAAGGAAACTATAGCTTCTAAATCTAGCTACAGAGTACCCTTGCTTGTCATTGCACTAAATCAATAATGATTGAGATCTAGAAGTTAGTATCAGAAAAATGCAGTTGAACCACATCACTATTTTGCAGCAGATATGCTGTTAGTCGTCCTACGGAATCAAACAGTTAAGAGGTACAATATTAACAACGCCGTGTTCCCCTTATGACCTAGAAAGGTTGACAGCACTGACAAAAATGTGTTGTCACGGCTGCTTCATTCAGTGACATTGTACAGACGTCTACAAACGGTAATCTTGACATGTGGTAACACATGCGATACAGTTCTAAACCACCACCAAAAAAGTTATTTTACAAGATGAAGGATGTGCTACAAAGGCTGGATATACTCGAATACGTATCTGTTATGAAATTTGCGTTTTCGTGGTTGAGACTGCGAAATCTAAATTGCTGAAGAGGAATAACTGATGATCTTATTTGAGCCACAGTCAATAAGAGGATAGCTCGATCAACACCAAGTTTAGTAAACACAGAAAGTAACGTCGTTCATTCATGTTTTAAGCATTACAGGTATCACATTCGTCACACCAATTTATACCACATTTCGGAAAACTTTTCAGTCCACAGATCTTCCATTGGTGAAATTTATGTTGATACCACTAGCCCATTAATTCCACTCAGGTCGCTTACGTGCAGCGAATACAAAGTTAACGGGGAACAACGAATGATATTTGCATGTCACTGCCCCTAAACTAACACGGCCAATAGCGAACATAATCCAATCCAACAATAACTCTAATGGCTCTGCTTCTAAACATTTACTACAAATATTACGTCTAGATGAAACAAATTATAAACTTTAAAAATTAGCCGCGGCTACTGGTTGTAACAACAAGCAAGATACAAAATGTATGTCATACCTTCTTTATCGGGAGAAGCCCCTAAGGCGTCTCACGCTGCTGTTCACCTTTGTGAGTGTTTGATGCCTTTACCTCTTCTTTATTACTGAGAGACGTGTCAGAGGTAGTTGCCTGTTGAGTTGCTTTCTTTGCTTTCGGCTTTCTCTCTGTGATCTTGCTACCTCTTTCTGTGGGCGGCGCTTGACCTTCTCGCCACAAGTGCAGACGCTTACGGAAATCGCTCTTCTTCATAGTCTTGGGCAAAACACCGAACTCAGATTCCCAAACATTACCTTTATTTGCGCCGCCATCTGCAGTCTTAGTCGAACTGCCTGTCGGTTTGTCAATGAGCACTCTCAGACATTTACGGAATTCCTCTTTGCTCATTGTTGATGGCTTGCGTCCCCAAAATGCTACGTTGTTAGGAATTTTATTCCCCTCTGCAGTCTTTGGTGTGCTGCTGGTGAGTACATTCAGGCGCTTACGAAACTCATCTTTGCTCATAGTCGACTGCTTATTTCCCCACATTGACGTCACGGTGTTCTTCGATTCTTCCATCCGTGACTTCACATTCAGCACTCCAGGGCAAACACTTGAGGTAAATCCAGTGTGGAAGCGGGTGTAGGGGAGGAAATTAGCCACTGCGATTCCTGGAGTCTGCCAGGTATTGCCCAAAGCCAAACGCACCGCACCAGCGCAGAGAGGAACCTTCGCGAACAAATTCATTGCAGAGCACATCTTTCTGTTGCGATTCTCTAGCAGCGCGACGATAGCTATTCGTTGCTAGGAAGCAGACCTGTCGGTGTTGGCTGTTGGACGCTTTTCTTTTGTTTCCTCCCGACGATACAGTACACGGTATATTCGTCACCCAGTTTGTTCACTGCTCAGCGCTGTAATCAAGTCGATTTTCTTGTAACTTCCAATCGGGCGCTATACACTAATTATTATTCTGACTTATTTGACGTTAGAAATCTAAATCAGCTGCATGTAACAGGAACTTTTCGACTTTTAACAGTCATCGTTACTTTGTTAAATGTATGCCTTCAGTTAAAATTCCCCTTTATGTTAACATACTATGGGGAATATAGCTTTCATAATAAAACACTTTTGTGTGTAGCGTCGATTTTAGTTATCAAAATATGTTTACAGTTATTACATGTAGAGTATGTTTCAGTAAAATTTTTCACGTCAGGAAGCGTTTCTGATGCAATTCTGTTTCCACCTAAATGAAATGTACAAAATGTACCCGCTAAATTGCTTGAACTATCTTGTCAGACTACATTAATTACTGAGATATCGGTATGAAACGAAGTAACAGTAATTTCTACTTCTAGTTGTAACTATTGCTTCCAGTATAAGTTCAGCGGCGTTTCACTCTAAGAAAACGACTACTATTTTACGAGATATTAAAATATTTAGAAGTTATAACTTTTCGTTTTGTACATGAAAACGATTGCTATCTTATAGTGATATTCGTGTTGTTACAGAGAACTGTCGCATCAAGTTGGTGTGGTACTGCATTTTGATCCAACTATATAGCCTCCTTACCAAAGATGAATAGTGAAAAATCTTTAAATGAAAATTGTCACTGATCACAGTTGGCTACTTGTGGCTGCAGTGACTCACCAATGGAAGGAAAATTCGTGGTATCTGAGGAGCCCTTAATCAGAATTAAACTGCGGTAAAAGTAGAGCCCTTGTTCCTGCTAGAAACCAACGTTCATGTAGAAATCTTACTTACGGATTCTTCCGTTACCTCTTGGTGAAACAATTCGATATTTAAAGTCGAATAACAAGTACGCTGTTTTGTTCTTCTGATTTTTGTTTATTTGAAACTGTTTTCAGCTTATTTAGACTTCTTCACGGAATAATAGTGTAGCATCTGAAAGGCATAATAGTTTTTAAGTAACCAAACAATATTGGTAAAGATACTATCAGTTGAATAGTGTATTAAGCATCATGCTTGGTCCTTAACGTCGAAATTACACTTTAAACAATAGAAATTGTAGAACACAATTAAAAATTAGAGATTGCAATATTGAAGGTAAAATGGTCTAATGATAAATTTTGCCAGTTCTTTAAATTTGTTGAGAAACTGTAAACTAAGCACTATTCATTTATGTTGTGTAATTAATGGGTTTTTAATCATTTTAAACTAAACTTTAGGCAATGCACAGTGTAAATACTAATGTTACAGCATAACTAGTTACATGGATAAGATGCCATATATTGTGAGGTCGCAAAGTTGGTTGAAAAACGTATAACTAAACACTAGTAACTTGTACAAAAAATATGATTCAGAATCAAAGTACTTTTTTTGTAATGGGCAATTAAATAAAATTACATGGATTGCATCAAACGATGTCTATTGTGTACATTTAGAGAAACTATCCGACAAATTATTCAAAAACCTTAAATCCCGCAATTACAGAACTTAAGAGGTGCTACAGCTTATATCCTATGCAACAGACGTATTAAGTAACAAGCGTGCGCACAAAATCACGTCCAATGACTGCAACGAACTGTATATTAATTAGGGCCGTAACAACTTGGCCAACTGAACAAGAACGCAGCTGGATGTAACATAAGACCAAGTCAACACAAATGTACAACATGTAGCCAACAGAGAAACTAAACTAAGCCTGTCAGAAGCACTTCAGTTAAGCAGGCAGTTAGCTCAAAATCAATAGCTGGTTCTAAATGATCAACTACAGCTGAGCAATCGCCAATTTTAAGATTCGGAAGATGGAACCGATCAGCCACATACGCACAAGCTGGCACAATGACACATACTGCTACACAAAATTAAAACACAATGGAATTTCCTGTCCCTTACCTTGCTCACCCAACAAATTTCAGCCATATAACTTGTGACAGTTTAATATTGTTAATTGTAACCATGTACCGTTTTTCATGTTGCTGACTACATTAAAATGTTATTTAAAGAGTAAAATATCTTTCTTGCACCATACACCATATAACCTGTAATGCTGTAAGATTCTGTATTTTAATTGTTGTGCGTAATACTGTAATAAAGGGCACGTTTGTTGCACAACATAAATGAAGAGCACTTACTTTAATAATTTTTAAGCCAATGTCAAGACATCAGAAAATTTAGCATTGTAATAATTTAATCAGTAATATAGCGCAGATTCATTATTTATTGTGGTTAACGTTGTACAATGTGTAATGTATATTTTCAACATTAAGAAACAAGTGTGATGGAGATCAATCTATGCAAGTGATTGTATTTGTGCATCTAATGCTTGGATACCTAAGGACCACAGTCCCTTTTGGACGCTAGTCAATTGGTTATTGAAGTTGGCCTAATAAGATGAAAACTAGTTTGAAATAAGCGACAGTCAATAGAACAATAAGAGTGTATTTTTTATTCAATCTTAATTCCATGTAGAAAATTGAACAGATTTGGAAACAGGGAATCCAGGTAAAATATTGTTAAATAGTAAGTTCATTTCATAAGTCTAATAAGAAGAAGAACAATTACATTGAAAAACAACAACAGTAAAACCTGCAAAAGGCAAACTACAAAAAGGGAATGTCATGAAAAAATTCCTTTATGTTGATGAATGTTGGAAACTCTCATTTGCAGTCCTGCAACAACGTCTTGACAGACCAAAGAAACCCTTGCGACGTCATTGCAACATGCTGCAACTCTGGGATGGTTCAATCTTCCTGCGTCGTCTAAACTTATTAAGGTATTAAGTTTACCCAACGGAAAAAGTTCACTAGCTTCAAATCAGGCGGCGTGTAAGCCAACACTTTTTTGATTTTTAAATCATTGGCTATCTGGAACTACCCACTGAGCCAGCTCAACAGTGGAATATCAGTTACGATGAACGAAGGCACGGACAACACAGCAGTCAGTCTCTGAGCGGTGACAGGTTCCGACCCAACCGGAATCGAACTCAGGCCCCTTCGGTAGCCAATCAGTCGCGCTGACCGCGCAGCTAACGAGGCGAACGCCTAGGGTAAGCCGTTTGCCCTCACTTTCTCTACAGGTACTAGGGCATATTGCTGCAACGCTTTCCTGACCTCAAGTAGTTGCGATCCGGGAACTCGTCTTGCTGGTACCGCATACGCTCTCGATTGTGCTTCCTCCATCAGTGCACTTCGGTAAGTAACTGTGTGTATCATTCATCCGTCTAGATTTATGCGGTTGAAACATAGCCAATCACGTAGTCTTATTACCCCACGAAGCGTTCACACTGCACTGCGACTGACGTTCAGCTTGGACAGAGGTGGACCTCAGTGGCCCGAGAATCTGTTCTTCGTACATTCTCCTGTCCATAATATGTGAAGGTAGCTTCATCGGTAAATTCTTTGAAAATAGAACGTGTTACCTTGATATCGCATCAGAACTGAGTGACAAAATTAAAAACATCTTCCACAATGACGCCAGATAATGTTTTCTACTGCTCCAGACAAGACAAATGACACAGAGGGCAGGTGTATATGCGCAAAATATGAACAATGTTTGACTGACATATTCGAGAGGCAGTCAGAGTCTTCTGCGGCTAACACACATGGATGCCGGAGTCTACCTCCGGCGGACGTTTTGCGAGAAGGTCACGAGCTTACGTCCAGGTGGCCCAGCGGCGATGGGGTGAGACAGACAAATCGCATAAGGGTACTGAGACTACGTCGTTCGAAGGAAGCAACTGTAAGTAAACGCATATTGAGTACACAGTAAACATGGAAGCATTAAGGAAGAATACTGTCAGATGTAGCTTCCTACATGGTTGCATCAAACCAGTAACAATCGAGAGTCACGATTCGCATATTGTGAGGATAGATTTACCAGCATGATATATTCATCGGTTTCGGTTTTGCTTAATTAATAGTGCAGTTTTTGTTAAACTCGGAACTATGATGTAAAAGACTCATGGGCAAAACTACAAGAGAGGCAGATTTTGTGACTCTCCCAGGCAACATTATCAAGACGTCAATATCAGCAGCTGGATTGCGATTACGAAGCGTTACTATGGATAAAATTCCATTGGAAATGGAACATTCTGTTGATACTGACATTTTTTTGCATGGTTCTCGACATCAAACAAATGAAATAGACGATGAACACCCACTTCAGTGCTTTTTATGCTGCTCGGGAGCTCCGCTCTAATTAAGAGACATATGTGTCGTCTTTCATTAACTCTAGATTAGTACAGCCTCGTGCAATGTACCATAGCAGTAGAGTATAAAGAACTAAATTTTTTTACCTAATTTGGTACGCAGCATATCATTAGAGATGTAATACTTCCAGTCAATTAGCGCATAACCTAGAAATATTACTTCCTTTGCATAAACTGGGTGTAATGCAATTTTCGGTGTTTTACAAGCAACGTAACATTTTCCTCTAGGTCTCTATAGTTAGTATGAAAGGATTTCATGCCGTGGTCACAATTGAAAGTCAACGGAAACCTTCGCTGTATATGGGCAAGTTGGTGACTTACACCCAACTTGTGTTCGTAGGCTCCAGCAACTACCATCAAATCGGAGCGTGAAGGGCAATCGCAACATGATAACGGAAACAACTTGTGCTGGTGTGACTAATAATTCAGTCAGCCTAGTGAACCTGTCTAGCAAGATACTAGATCAATAGCCCAAAGACGAATATCAAGGAGGGGCAAGTGAAGTGAAGGATATTCAAAACTGACAGTCATACGCACTGTCGAACCACTTAGTGTACAGCCGAAAGCGTCACTGATACAGGATCCTTAGTTCCATTTGCAACTGTGAAGGATGTTTAAAACTAACAGTCTCACTCACTGTCGAACCACTTTGTGTACAGCTGAAAGCGCCACTGATACAGGATCCTTCTTTCCATTTGCAACCGTGAAGGATGTTTAAAACTATCAGTCACGCCCACTGTCGAACCACTTAGTGTACAGGTGAACGCGCCACTGATACAAAAACCTTCATTCCATTTGCAACCTCAATCACAGCCGGCGAGTTTTCGGCAAGAGACGGAAGATACTGACTTTCGCGACGTAGACATGGTTCTCATAGACTCACGAACAGGAATCCCCAATAAGTACTGAAACTCTAAATGGTCCTCTCGCATCAATACATGAAATCATCGGACAATCTGTATAATCGTACATCTTTCTCTAAACCGGAAACACAGCAGTGACAGTAGCGGTCTCCACGAGCACTGACATCACTGCAAGAGTTTGCTTCCAAAGAATAGGACACGAAAGAAACGAGAATTAGGTAATAAAATAAAACGTTGACTAGAGATCCTCCGATGTCAGTTAAAAATGGTACAAAAGCGAATGCAGCTGTGAACAAGTACACTACGTGAACCATACCCGAAAAATAAAACTCCACTCTCGGACTTGCGCTATGACCCAAAAATCCTCTGGTATGAACACATGTCTCTTTAGGTGACAATCATGAGTGCACGGACATATCCATTAGATACAGTAAATATAAACAGCATATATTCTGCGACCAAGATGCTTGATTTGAAGGGCTGGGAGCAAAAGCGTGGAAAGACGCAATGGCAGGCTCGAGTGGGAGCTGTTTCTCTAATAAGCAAAGGGAACCGAGAATGCAATTGAAGTTTAAGGATCTAAATGATAGTGTTATATTTTTTGAGGAATCTGGATCTCAGTATAATCCGTCTAGTGATGAAGAAAGCGAAGAAGATCATAATACCAGCCAGCTGGAGTGGCCGAGCGGTTCTAGGCGCTACAGTCTGGAACCGCGTGATCGCTACGGTCGCAGGTTCGAATCCTGCCTTGGGCATTGATGTGTGTGATGTCCTTAGGTTTGTTAGGTTTAAGTACTTCTACGTTCCAGGGGACTGATGACCTCAGCTTTGAAGTCTTATAGTGGTCAGAGCCATTTGAACCATAATACCAGCAATATAAGTACTTGGCTCAGTACACATTAAGGTTATGGTGGTTAACATGTTATGCTCTTAGAAAACTAGACACGTGCTTTGGTGATTTCTAAGATTAAAAAGTGTAATTTAAAACACTATTAAACTACCTCTTATGCATTATGAACCGTTGAATTACATTCTGTAATCTGCTAAGCGTATTTTTTTAACTTACCATGTTTTGCACTTCACTTGTGAAATGAACACTTGAGGAGGGCTACAATTCCGAAGGTAGTACGCCAATTACAGTTCATTGGAAAAAGAAGGAAAACACAGATGAATCTTAAAAGTACACAAATCATTACAGAACCATTTGAGATGCAGTAACAGAACACAGAGAGTGGTAATGAGAATATTCCTGTATAAAAATTTGAAATTAACCATAGGAAGGGAAAGAAGCATAAGAGTGTAGTGGCCTTGAGCACACAACGGTTAACAAAGGAATAATTGGGGAGGAAACAAGAAATAGGTCATGAGTCTGAGCGCAAGAAACAGCCTTTTGTCAAGATTACGGAAGAACTTAAAGGGGGAAAATTATTTTCAGAACACTGTGGCATTAAAAACCACGATCTTCAGAATTCGTGTGGGTGATTCAAAGCCGTTCCAGTTAAACGTAGGTATACTAAGAAGGGCGACAGAAGTAGAATATTTATTAGTGTGGTACATACGGTTTTGAAGGATTCTGTGGAAGTGGTATTTTGTAAAGTAGCATTTGTAAACTTACAGGGACTTCAAACATCAAGGGGAAGGGTTGACACTATTGTTAAGAAACCAGCTCTAGGTCGGGACACCCCTGCTTTGAACCAGACAGGCCCTTTTGGAACTAGGAATTATGCTTTTAGTGACGATCAGAGAAAGTATGTAATATTAACAAGATTCCGAAATACGGAAGTCATTTCACCTGGATAGATAACCCCATGGTTTATATTGGAGTTGAACAATCAATTAGAAGTATTTGTGATGATTATATCAATCATGTCTGCAAAAGAAAATGCAGTAGAGCCATTTTCGTACGACAAGTACAGAAAAATCTTCAGAACACTGAATACATATTTGAAGCAACCAAGGGGAGACATGTGAAGAACAGGTGACACACTGTCCCGGATAATTAAAGACTGCAAATTAAAAAGTGAAACTAAGGAACCCAATGAGTTAGAAGATTAGCAAAAATCGCACTGTAGGAGAGCACAAGCTCGATTTACAAAAATAAAAAAAATCTAGATATAGCCAAAGCTGAAGAAGATACTTATTCGTTCACACTCTACCTTCATCAAGCACTACCTCCTCATAAACTGAGTACTGGTATGGTGTTTTATTCCAGGAAATCGTGGTGCTAAAATTTTTGTGCACATGATTGCAAGTGTGGACTAGGTTACTTCTGTATTTGGGATGAACGAACTGCTTTTAAAGAAGCATATCGTGAAAGTTAATGTGAGAGGAAAGAAAATTGTTTGGATAAGTGATAACTGTGATGTCTAAAAGAAAAATCTGTCTATAGTAGCTTCATTATCATGTATCAAGTAGAACATCATTACCATATATCAGGCTTTCTTATAATATATCATATTTAGCTTAATTTCCCCATTTCAGGAAATACAATGCTTCCTTCAGACCAAGATTTTTGCCATGTAGAATGCTATGTAAGAAGAAATGCTCCACAACACTGGGGAGAAATTATAGAATAAACTTCTCATGGAAAGAAGTTGATAGTAACAAGAATGGTGCAGATGGATTTCGTAGATCTGGAGAAAGGCTGAACAAAAGGAACCTACTCAGTTAAAAGATGCAGTTGCCTTCTCATGGATGATCCAGTGAAGTTTAACATTAAGTACCAATATAATGTGATGGATGAAACTATAAATCTTTGTCCAAGAGGTCAAGCTGGAACACTAGAAAAGGTCGTACAATGATGAAAGAAAATCTAGATCCGATTATGACAGACGTTTTATCCCTGGAAGATAAGGTTCCAAGCATCTTCTTATAACAATATTACAATAAAATGAAGATAGGTCACAGACCAGAAGGAGACTTAGGTGAAGAGAACTGTCCTTCAATAATAACTAAAGAAACATAAATAGGGTCAATTCATATATATTGCAGTATCAATGTTCACTTTATCTGTCCTATTTCTCAAAGTAAACGGGTGTGAAAAAAATGCCAGGATATGTTACAGAACCCAAATTTATGAAATAGTTATAGACTGAATATGTTTATTAGTATTAATTAAGGTTTATGTCATACCAATAATCTCTTAGAAGAGAAAAATACATACACACTTAAATATTAAGTATATCCTTTACACCATTATTAAGATATTGTGAAATTCAAAAGTTTTGGGTTATGGTGTAATATTTTCAACAGATATTACTTAACACTCATTCCTTAAGAATTACGTGACGTTAAACTTACAGCAATTTCCCTGTTATTAAGATTACTTTTATACGTGTCTCTGTTTGTAGAGATAATTTTATCCTCAGTTGATGTTCACGCAATAATGATCAAATGGGTCCACATTATTACAAACAACTTTTCATATTAAGAAGATAAGACAGTTGTGTGTTACTCAGTGTGACAGATTACATTTTTTCTCCAGAATTAAATAATATATGTAAATGAGCCTTTACACTGTAATACCATAATTATTAATATTAAAAAACATGGTAACCGACATTTCAGATGAAATTTCGCATGGAAAACATGATAAGCCACACAAAATAGTTAGAAAATATTAAAGACATTATTCTAATTTAATAAAATGCTTCTCTATATTTAACTGTCATTACTCTCAATTTTCCAGCTTATAATATGTAATGTACATATCAGGACGAAGAAAGCTGAGTTATCATGGATCTTGATATCCTTTGGGGTACCATGTTCTTGCCCAAAGCCCTTCAGTTGTGGAACCATTTACGGGAAACAGAAGTCGATGTCACATATTTACAGGAATTATGCTCTCCTGACGCTGCAAACGCCACCGGATTGGACTCATGTCAAGGCAAGGAATATCCTGCGCACTTGCAACATGTCTCCCATATGGTAGAGGCAGCAAATGCCTACTCTTTGAACAAATATTATTTTATGTCCCATCACGGTCAGGAGCTTGAGGCGAGAGAAAAAAATTCCTTAAGGTGCATCAAACGCAGCTTGTTACAAATTTCGGACCGCACACGATTATAGTGAGCGATTTTAACTGGACGAGTCCTAATTTTAACTTTTGTGCCGAACTGGAAGGAATTACGGCCAAAGTACTGTTGGTGGATGTGTGGTGCCAATGGAAACTCATAAAATCAGCCTTTATTTGCGTCACAGTTACAGGGGTTAGCAATCTTGATAGAACATACGCTCAGATGCAAATGGTGGCGGGTATAGCTGACTGTGAACTACAGCATACACACATACACATTACGTGATGAAAAGTGTCCGGAAATCTGTATGAAAATGACTTACAAGTTCGTGGCGCCCTTCGTCGGTAACGCTATAATTCAATATAGTATTGGCCCACCGTTACCCTTGATGACAGCCTCCACTCTGTTCGGCATTCGTTCACTCAGTTGCTGGAATGTTTATTGGGGAAATTGCAGCCCATACTTGACGGAATGCTGCACTGAGGAGCGGTATCGACGTCGGTCGGTGAGGACTGGCGCGAAGTCAGCTTTATACAATGAAAATCCAAAATATCATGGTTTGTGTCTTCGGCTTTTAACTTGTTTTTTAAAAGTGCCACCATAATTATATTTGTTCCACAGAAAGCTCTGGCCCCAACTATTGTAATGCTTACCATTATGTTCCAGGATAACTACTTGTTTCCACACCACTAACAACAAATTCTAACAAGTCCTGACCAGTGGTTCTATCTTTCACGGATACTATAACAAGTTATTCATCGGTGATGACGAAATGTTCTTTAATTCCACGGATAAAGATGACTACTTGTGCAGTGTCTTCAATTTCTGTGCTTTCGTCCATTGCCAGTGAAACCAAACAATTTCTTCGCTCACAGTCTTTAGCTGGTCTGCAAGTTAGTCACTAATTAAATCAATCCACAACGCTATAGACCTCCTTGACAACTGAACGCTCTCCAATACGGTTTTAACCTCAGGACACACTGCACTTGCACACTACCATGAACTGTTTAATAAACTCGCCATCCGAAAAAGGTTAGTATCGTTTAGCAAGATTATAGACGACCTTGAAACTTGCTTCTGTAGCACTATTTTGAAGCGGTGTTTGCTTCGTAAATAACGCTTGTTGCTTCTTCAAGCGTTTCACGAACTATGCTGCTCTTATTTTTCGTTCTTCGTCTGAAAGTTTGCATTTAATGTCACTGTGTTTTGTTTCGTGATGTCGTTTCAGGTTGTACTCCTTAATACGGCAACTGTATCATGGCATAATAAAAATGCGGCTTTCTATCCTGCATCAATAAATAAATATTTCCTCGTCCAGTCTTCATTAAACAAACGGCATTTATCACCGACTTTAGGCTTCTTCTTAGGAGTCATGATTGCACTGAAGTATATATACATTACGTTGTACTGCTACACAGACTAAACACAAGCAAACCACACGAAAAAGGAGAAAATTGCTCTGAACGTCGTACTATTCACTCGGCGCGGGACAAATACAGCGCTCCTATCAGCCACCGCTTGGAACGTAAATTTGCGCCAATAGCAGGATGCACAGTGCTTTTTTCCGTGCCCGTGGCGGCTGATGGTAGTGGTCCCGTAATCCACCGCACCCACACTGACTACGTGACTGTAGAGACATCTGTCGGTAGTACGCACTACCAAGTAGCGCAGACGCTCGCGGATGTTTTAGGTCGCGCGAGGAAGGTAAATTTTGTTTTTCCTATGAATTTTGTAAATGTCTTGGCGGGCCACACAATTCCCCTCCGCGGCTACATGCGGCCCGCGGGCCGCCATCTGCCCACCCCAGCTCTGCAGACATACTTCCATGAAAGAACCACTAGCTTAAGGTACATACCTTCAAACTTTAAAAACGATTTGATAATCCCAAATACCACAGAAGTCAGAAACTGTTAGACGTAAATAATATCCAAAAAGTTGCTTGAAAATTTTATAATTGCATTTCACTACCACAAACTACGTGAGGAGCAATAGGCTGATGGAAGGTGTCCTGGTGGATGAGAAGTTTGAGGACCCGAGGAATGTTTGAACACCTGAGACAATACAAACTATAAATTCTCCTAGAGGACAGACTGAAAAAAGGCAAATTTACACTGGGGTGACAAAATTCATGGAACACCTGATAATCTACTTTTGATCGGCATAATGCAACAGCTCGAGTTGGCGTAAACTCAACAAGTCGTTGAAAGTCCGCTGCAGAAATATTCAGCCACGCTTCATTTGTAGCCGCTGTTAATTTCGGATGTTTCAGAGGTGCAGAATTTTGTACACGATTTCACTTCTTGATTATATCCCGTAAAGTTTCGATGGGATTCATGTTGGGCGATCTGGATGCCCAAGCAATTCGCTCGAATTGTCCAGAATGTAATTCAAACCGACAGCAAACAATTGTGCTTTGCATCAATTCCATTGTTGTTTGGGAACATGACGTCCATGAATGGCTGCAGATGGTCTCCAAGTAACCGACCATAACCATTTCCTTTCAGTTATCGGTTCTATCGGACCAGAAAACCCCAGTTCGTTCTAAGCCAGCACAGGCCACACTTTTATGGAGCCACCACCAGCTTGCACAGTGTCTTGTTGACAACTTGGGTCCTTTCTTACTCGAGCGCTAGCGTTAGCTCTTACCAACTGAAGGAGGGACTCGTCTGACAAGGCCACGGTATTCCAGTCGTCTAGCGTCCAACAAAGGGTGGTCAGGAGCCCAGGAGAGGCACTGTTGGCGATGTCGCGCTCTTAGCAAAGGCACTCGCGTCGGTCGTCTGCTGCCTTAGTACATTAACGCCACATTTCGCAGCACTGTTCTAATGCATACGTCCGTCGTACGTCCCACATTAACTTCTGAGGCCATTTCACTGAGAGTTGCCCGTCTGTTGGCACTGAAAATCCTATAAATTCTATACAAACCCCGCTGCTCTCGGTTGTTAAGTGAAGGTCTTCAGCCACTGCGTTGTCCATGGTGAGAGGTAATACGTGGAACTTGTTGTGCTCGCCATACTTATAACACTGCGGTTTTCAGAATATTGTATTCTGTAACGATTTCCGACATGGATTGTCCCATGCGTCTAGCTACAACTACCATTTGTCGTTCAGATCTGTTAATTCCAGCCATGGGGCCATAACCACGTTGGAAAGCGTTTCACATGAATGCCTGGGTACATACACACACACACACACACACACACACACACACACACACACACACACACATATATATATATATATATATATATATATATATATATATATATATATATATATATATATATAGGGTGTTACAAAAAGGTACGGCCAAACTTTCAGGAAACATAATTCACACACAAATAAGGAAAAGATGTTATGTGGACGTGTTTCCGGAAACGCTTAATTTCCATGTTAGAGTTCATTTTAGTTTCGTCAGTATGTTCTGTACTTCCTCGATTCACTGCATTGATTTCATACGGGATACTCTATCTGTGCTGCTAGAATATGTGCCTTTACAAGTGCGACACAACATGTGGTTCATGCACGATGGAGCTCCTGCACATTTCAGTCGAAGCGTTCGTACGCTTCTCAACAACAGATTCGGTGACCGATGGATTGGTAGAGGCGGCCCAATTCCATGGCCTCCACGCTCCCCTGACGTCAACCCTCTTGACTTTCATTTATGGGGGTATTAGAAAGCTCTTGTCTACGGAACCCCGGTACCAAATGTAGAGACTCTTCGTGCTCGTATTGTGGACGGCTGTGATACAATACGCCATTATCCAGGGCTTCATCAGAAGTAATAAAATGAGCTCTAACATGGAAAGTAAGCGTTTCCGGGCACATGTCCACATAACATATTTTCTTTTTTTGTATGTGAGGAATGTTTCCTGAAAGTTTGGCCGTACCTTTTTGTAACACCCTGTCTATATAGGGCGAGGTAGCATGTTTGTGCTATTTTTCATTAAAGAGATATAAAGCCGTCTTTGGGCTTTTTTAAAGGATCCCTATGTTAAATTTTAGCGTGACATGATGTGCATAAAAAAGAAGGTTTCAAGTATGTGTATATCATAATTTATAGGCGAAATGTTTTTGAGACACAGATATATTTTCTTGTTGTGTTTGTCCTTCGAAGCGGCATTGTCCAATGCGACCTTTCCTGTTGTGTTGATTATATGGTAAACGTCACGAGTCCGTCCTATCACAAACACGCCCAATTACTCGACAATAGTAATACAAACTGCGATATTTTGCACAAAAATCAACTCATCATATCGCGGAAATATTATTCACTTATTTGACAGCTGTGATACCACATACAGAATTAAGATACAACAAGATGTTAATACATTTTAAGTAACACAAATACAAGTGTAAATGAGTAGGCCCTTATTGGTCACAATTATTTTGTACGTATTTGCTTTTTATTCGTAAATATTTGCTATTGATCACAATACGAAGCAAATACACACAAAGATGGAAAATACATACTGTACATGGTACAAAACAATGCTTCCCCTCTGCTGCAATCCACATTTGCAGTCGCCGTTCGAATGATTTTGAACTGCTGCGAGGGTGTCACGTGAGATATCATCACACGCTTCTATGATACGTTGCTTCATATTATCTGGCGTGGACGGTATCTGGGCATACACTTTATGTTTGATTTCTCCCCACAGAAGAAAATGAAGAGGAGGCTATCAGGAGCCCGGGCTGGCCACTTCACTTCAGCACGTCGGGAACTTTTATTAAACAGCTCTGTAGCCACACGGGATGAGTGAGGTGGACAGCTATCATGTTGAAACGTCATGCACTGACCCGTAGCTAGTGGTACCTCTTCCAGGAAAATGGGCGGAAAGTTTCGCAGGAACTGTGAGTAGTTAATGCCATTTAGTGTACCCGGAAAGAACGATATTTCCAACGATGCCGCACCGGACGTTAACACTCCACGGTTGCTGATGCTGTACCTGTTGAAGCCAATGAGGGAGCTCTATTGACCAGTAATGCATATTATACAAATTCACATTACCGTGGTTGGTTAAATTCACTTCGTCAGTAAAAAGCACCAGTTGAGAAAACGTTGGATCATCTTTTGGGCGCTGCAGAGTAAACAGACTAAATTCCTGGCACCATTAGAAATCCACACCGGAGAGTGCTTGAAGAAACGAGACGTGAAACGGGTAAAATCTACGCCTGTGTAATATGTTTAGAACACTTCTCTGACTAATACCACATTCTGAGGCGATACGTCGCGACGAAACAGTATGCGCCAACGCTAGAACGCCCACTTTATGTACCTCGCCAGTTACAGTTTGTCTGCCTTGTCCTCTGTATGGCGGTCCATGATCCAGAGTGAAGTAGTTTCTTGCAGATACAAGCAGGAAGGTGGCGCGTAGACGGCGTCAAACTGCGAGCTTCTGTAAAAGATCGACATTATTGGAGCTTCTGCGTTCATTTGCACTTGGTATACTTTTGTTGTTGTTTCTGACCCGCTCTGTGTACCATGGTGATGAGCTCCGTCTTTTGTTAGTTTATTTGACGCAAATCTGTCAATTGCTCTCCATACAATTTTTTCGAATTTAAATCACATCTGGTCTAGACTTACGTAGTCAATTTGAGAGGAGTGGAGGTTGTCTCTGAGGGAGGCACCAACTGAATTTTAATCTGCGTTTTTGGATAACTATATATCTCATTTACCTTTGGTGGATTTGGTACTTACGGTATTCAGTCTCGCTACGACAGCCCTGTGTTCACTAATTCCTGCATCGGTTTTGATGATTGTTATTAGCTTAGGATTATTTGTAGTTAGGAAGTGAAGTATGTTTCCACAACCGTTTACGATTCGCGATTACTCATTAACTAACTTCTCGAAAGAATTTTCAAATAATGCGCTTAGCACAGTTCCCGATGATAATTTACGCGTAGCTGTGGATTTAAAAATGTGTTTTCGCCAAATTATCGAGGGTAAATCAAAGTCAGCACTAACTATAGTTGTATGAGCCAGGTAAGTGTTTCAAATTGAACTGAAATTTTCTTTGAATCTTTCAGCAATTGTATGACCTGAACTGAGAGGACGGTAAAAGGGTCCATTTATAATTTTACTTCGGTTGCCAAGTATGACCTCTGCTGATACTCATTTGCAGGAACTATTCTTCTTCATGTTTCGATTTTTTCCCGTCAGAGTAGTTACTAAGTGGTTACAACTGTTCGAAGACTGTTGGAACGTGCTGTGTATTGCTGTATGTGGTCTATTGTATTTGTGCAGAGAAAACTGTAGTGCTGCCGAACTGTTGGCGGTAAAGAGAGAGGGTGCTCCATGCTTAGCGTAATCTCTAAATGCGGAATTCGCATGCTCGAAGATAATGTAATGGATCTGCACTGTTCACACTGGTATGTTACACAAGCATATCGTCAAGTGCTCACAGACATAGAAATAGCAACAGATTTACAACTATTTCATTTACACAACACGTTATTATTTTCGATACTTGTTGAATATATAATGACAGTATTTGCACGAAGTTTAGTCGTTGAGATAAGAGCGCTTGAGTAACTGAAGAGAAAACTTTATGAAACGTCCTCTTTAAACAATTATCCCTACAAAAAAAATGGCGCTGACTAACATTAACCTATACCTTTCACAAATCACTTACCTCACAAAAATCTTCGTTACTCGGACTACTGCAATGCAGCGAGCGCCACTACTGCCAGATAAATAAAAGATTCAAACTACGGGAGGCACTAACTAGTGATAGGCATAGTTAGCAAATGAAAGATTTTAATAGAGAACAAACAATGTATTTACCTTAACAGTGTTGAAAAATCACAATATACATAGCAGTTCATGACATCCATTCTTACAAACTTCAAAACTCCGCCATTGGTCTCCCCACATCCACCACTGCTGGCCTCTCACCTCCAACTGCACAACGCTACGCGCTGTTCGCATCCAGCTGCCCAACACTACAATGGCAGACAACAATGCAACCTAGCCACAGACTTCACACAGCACAGCCAGTGATATTTATACAGAGCGCTACGTAACGTTGCCAATAAGAAAACATAAACAGCCTACTTACATAGCCCCCATGCTCCCCACAAAAAATTTTAGGAACTGTTTTGGGCAGTGGCCAATAATTATTTGATAAAATTTTTCATAATTACAATAACGAAGAAATCAGATGCACACACTCATTGATACAATGTTGGTCAAAAGCTAAAATTTTCTCACAGTCCATAAATACAGTCCTAATCGTTCATCACAATAAAATAGCAGTGTTTTTCTCGAAGTCTGAGCAGTAAAAGAACATCCACACGGAAGTAGTGGATTTCCATGCAGTCTTGAAGTAGTGGTGTTGTCCTTCCAACGGAAAGACAGTTCTGACTCTTGACATGCAGACAGGTAATGGGCCACAACAGAGCAAACCCACAGCAGAGTCATTCGAAGTTTTGAAGAATACCGGTCGGTAGATCATCACAGAGTAGACCCACTGTAGTTCTTACGGTATTGGTGGGCCATCAAAGGTGCATACCCACAATAGTCCTTGTAGAGAAAATGGTATTGGTGGGCCATCAGACGTGCAGACCCACTGTAGTCCTTGTAGAAACGGCCAGCAACCATCTGTTGCGACTGTGGAGGTGCGCAATCACCATCGAAGAGTCTTGCGGACAATATAGCAAGTCCATAAACCACCACTAGTGCACTCACAAAAATTTTTTTTCAAATGTCTTTAGAACCAGCAATGCTGTTATCCAGTCCCTTGCTGAATTATCAACACATGTGCAAACACTAACAGTCCCTAGTTCTCACATATTGCCCATATACTATGTCCAACAGAAACGTGTGCAGTGAAATGTAACTTACAAGTTACTTAATTTGATGTACTGGTATCAATTACAATTTTATAACATAAGAATACAATACCAAAGGTACAAAATACATCATTAAAGAATATAACAATACAGATAACATTTGTAGTAACACAGGCCTTACAAAAGAATAGAAATAAACATATACATCAGTGTTACAAAAATAATGACATAAGTACATACATAAAGATCAGAATAACTTTTGAAACATCACCTTCACATATGAGCAACAAAACAGAATAAATAATGTCTAAACATCTTTACAAAGTAAATAACATAGTATTAGAAATATTCTACGACGTAGCTCTCATCAGCTAAACACATAAAGTCAGTAAAAACACAAATACATAATGGTACACAAACACATAGAGGGATGACACATAAGGAAAGCACAGGGTTTGTTTTACTGCAGTATTTTGCATGGAGATCTCCCTTCGTCCATCATTATTCCCAAAAGTCCTAACTAAGCCCGCTTTCTGTATTCTGTTCACATCGTCTTTCAAAAGTTTTTCTCCACTGTACACTACTTTTTTTTGCCAAACCATTTTCTTATAGCTTCTCAATGCTTTTCTTCCAATTCATCATAGTTAGTTCCTTATATAGTCTACCCCCTCTGAAGCTAGCTCAAATCTACTGAGCTCAGATATATAAACCAAGTGATGAGGCAATGCAGCAGCACATAACAAATTAACACAAACAACAATGACAGAAATTCAAATTGGCAAAGCAAACAGCATAAATTAGCGAAGCAAATGCAATATTATAACTAATATAAGGCAATGCGCAGCAAACAAGAAAAATAAATCAGTAGTAAAACTAGCTTAATACAATGTAAAATTCAGTAGGACTATGCCCGGCAAACAGAAGCAGCTCAAACAGAAAAATTATTACAGTAAAAATGGCCATTTTTAATACCTATGTCATATCTTAACACAGAGTGATGCATCACGAGAACTTACACTAGCAGATAAGTTACCAAATCGTAAGCAAATAATTTATGCTATTCCTGTGAAGGGAAATGTCTAATTATGGGCCCTCGTTTTCTTGGAAGTAGATCATAAATTTCTTATTGACAGGATCTGTAGGCATAAAATAATAATATTAGTACATCTATTAAATTTTATTTTAACCAATGCTGCAGTGCAGCTAGACACTAGATATTTAACAAATTGAGTAAATAAATACATAAAGCAAGCCATATGGCGTTTCTCTCAACTAGCAAGACAATAGCCATGAAATGTTGCTCATCATTTCATTAGGAATTTTAGTAAATATCATAAAGTGATGGCTCCACAATATAATCATATGTTTTCAAGTTTGAGCGTGTTGTATTTGCAATGCTTTCTACAAAGGAATGTCAATAGCGAGGATAATGGCCCCTATATTTTTTTTTTCATCTATGCCTGTGAAAGGCACACACAAATAGCTTTTTTCCAGGAGATTGTCGCACAGCTGCGTGCCCATGATGCATTACGTGCAGGTGGTCACTTAACTTTCTTACCGAAATATTTACGACACCAGTTTGCACTGCAGTGACAGTCTCATATACAAATAAAATTTCACAAGTCGAGAAATTACAGTAGAATAGTGTAGAAACAAAATCCTATAAATATAACAGTGTCCAAAAAATTTTCGTTGGCATTGTGGTACATTCACGCATTTACACACATTTCATAACTCTTAAAGTACGATTCTTGGTTTCCAACATCGTTTTTCACAAACCAGAGTCCCTAACCACTACTAATTATTCCTTACCTTATTACACATATACATATTCGTCGACACTTCCTCAATATTTCATCATAATAAATACATAGCATAATCAAATTCCTCATATATCATCAGCTTATTGATCATAAACATTACTCAATACCATAATACACATAGTCATCGTAAAAGTAGCATCATAGCACCTCAGTCAAGTCTCAATATCGTTGTAGCTTTCTGCGATAATTTCAAAACCTAAAAATAATTCTCTGCTCATTTCAATAGTGACATCTACCTCAAACGTACTTTAAAAATCACGATCCCATACCAAATACATCAGTCAAGGCTCTCATAGTATCACAATGGTTCCTAAAAAATATGAAGAGTTCACAAAGTACAGACAAAATACAATTTCATAAGTGTGAAGTTTTCCAACTGTGTAACCGCGTAAACATGTGTCACTGATGTAGTAAAAAATGTTTATCTCTCAGTTAAATGATCAGATAGCTGTGTAATTTGTGTGTTAGAGAAATATGTTACCGATGTGTAAAGTTGTATAAACAAATACCATATTAGCTAGGGCTCCTTGTGCTTGCCAAACACATGGTACACAAAGTAAGCGTATACCCCCCTGAGGATTAATGTAATTATACCCTCGGGTGTTACAGATTACACAATGGAATGAAATGTATCACGGAAAACTTTCTTTGTAATTCAAAAATCTTTAAAAATAAATGTTTTAAGAACAAAATTAATCACTGAAATACGTGTACTGTAGCGCTAAACTGTGTGTCTTGTTGTAAGATAATCTTTGTGGAAGTGTCGTAGTTATCGTCCTCCAAAAGCTAAGTTCTGCAGAAGTCAATGTACTTACCTCATGATAAACGGAAGTGAAATTCTTTGCGTATAGATATCGTAGTTATTACATACCTTACCCTGATCAAGAAAGTACTATAATGTAACGTATTGTTGTGCTATGGAAAAGGCTGTCTCATTGTAGCTACACCACAAATGTTACTACTAAAACATGTTTTACTTTCCAGAATAATACAAAAAAAACTGTGCAGATATAAAACAGAAACAATGAAAAAGCAACGTTGTAAATTGTCACTCATTAGTAGCATCATGATAAAATCTTGTAGCTGTCACATAAACTAACCACTGTGTCATCTGGTATCTCACAGAAAGTACTTTAAATCCAGAATGTATTATCAAGTAAACAAAAGTGTTGCATTAAAATCTCGTTAGCAGTACTGGTAAATGTTGTAAGTATTTGAGCCTTATAGTCGTTATGTAATTGTGCAACTAACCAGCAAGAATGTACACACACAATAACACTGTGTCGTCCGTTCACAATAACAATGCATTCGTAATATCTGTTTAAATAATTTCTCTCGGTTCTTGACTGGATATTTAACTTCAAACATTGTTGCATGGTAACAGTTTCTAAGTCTGACAATGCATACTACAAATGTGGAGTGAAAAGTTTTATAGCAAAGACTAAGTTAAAAAGCAGATTATCTCTCAATAAGCGATTTTACATGTGAAATGTGATGCAATTTTTACTCTTCATAGTACTCAGAGTTTCAACTTGAACGCAATTATCATGCGGTATACGTCGGTAAAGAATACTGGAATTTTTCTCAAGGTTAGCGTGTGTTATTTTTCTCTGAGCCAGCAGGCGCACGTGGCTGCCTGCGGTGCGAGTCATTGTTTGTTTCTTTGTTGGCGCGCGCCGTTATTGGGATTAGGAAATGTATCTTCTACAAATTCACCTTGTTGAGAGTGCCCTGCTCTGTTTGAATTCCGCCAGTTCTGATAAAATTCAGGTCTGTCGTTATGATTATATCGTCTGTCGCCATGTCGGTAGATTCCACAGTTTCTTTCTTGTCGGTCACGTGGTGGAGAATTTCTCCCTGAATCGTAACTGCGCGCTGAACTGTTGCGTCTGAAATTATTCTGTCTCCCTTGATAATAATAGTTCTGGTTACCATATTGTCTGTTTCTATGGTTATCTCTGTCATATTCATTACTATGGAAATGCGATCCTTCTATGTAACTATTATTCTGCCAGCGGTTCTCATAAAGGTGATGTCTGTTTTGGTCGCGATTTGTGTTGTGAGAATAGCCTTGTCGTGTCCATTTATTATTTCTGTCATCATGGAAATGTGACGGATGTGACCTGTAATTGTTGTTTTCATGTTTTCGAGTTCCACGATTGTCAGTGTCAATTTCTAATTCTTGTATCAGTCCCTGAAAAGCTTCAATGTCATCTTTGCAAGGTCCTGCCAAAATAACATGTCGTAAATGTTCAGGTAATTTGATTAAGCATATGCGGATGAGTTCTGAGTGGCTGTATGGGTTTGACAGGTACTGATTCTTGTGCAATATGTCTTCAAAATATTTCACAATACTGGAGAATTCAGATTGTTCGAAAAGTTTCATCATTATGATGCTATGTTTTACTTGGTCTTGTGTAGCTTGAGACCAATATGCTGAGAAGAAGGCATTATAAAATTCTCCTTCACTGTGACAATCGTGAATGACCGACCGCATTCTTACAGCTGGTTCATTCTCTAAGTAGCCAAACATAAATTCTAATCTGTGCTGCAATGACCAGTTGGGAGGAAAACAGTGAGAGAATTGATGGAGCCACGCTTGTGCATGAATGTCATTGCCAGAATTCTTAAATGTTTTAAATTTACGTGTAGTAATAAACAGCCTATAGTCAAAATCATCGTGTCGACGAGTAGCATATCGGTCATTGTTATGTGGTGTCGGCGGTTCCATCTCAAAATTCAGTGCACCTTGCCAATTTCTTTCATAATTTCCGAAATGCCCGGTGTTGTTATTTTGTAACTTTTCCGTACTGGAGCGCGAGTGTCCTCTGAAATATGTAATTCTTGTATTGCTTGTGCCAACTCATCTTGTACTTCCCGGATTTCTCTTTTGTACTGTGTATTGATTTGATTTTGATTTTGTTTGAATTTTCTTATTTGTTCATACTCTTCAGTGTCCGTGAAGGCTACAGGTCTTGTGTCATTCAGATCATCATCTACCTTTGTAGATAAGTTAGAGACCTGATCTGAAAGTTCGGCTACTTTATCCGATAGTGAAATTATTTCCTCTGTGTGTTTTTCTGAACCAAGTTTAAGAGTGTCCATTTGTGTTGAAATCGTATCTACTGTGTCCTTTAAGTTTTCCTGAGTTTTTGCAAGTTGCGTAACCGAATCGGTAAATGCAACAGTCAATTTTAGCTTGCAAGGTCTCATGATTTTCATGAACAATAATTAGCAGTTCTTTTATGGCTTCTTCGTGATTCTGTAATGCATTTTCATGCCGCGAAAAAATAGGTTGAAAATGCTCACAAATTTGTGTTTTTTCATCATTACAGGCTTTTTGACATTTCGATTCAATGTTGTGTTCCTCAGTAGTTAAATGTTCACGTGTTTGTTCAAGCGTGGTGTGAAGATTTTGTTCCATTGCGTCTAACTGTTGCTGTGTTTGTCTCTGATTTTGTTCCATTGTGTCTATCTTTTGAAGCTTTTGCTGTGTTTGTCTCTGATTTTGTTCCATTTGTTGCATTAATTGCAATAATAATGTATTAATGTCTGGAATGTGTTTCTCTGTGCTTTTTGGCAGTGCGTTTTGACCGGCAACATTCACGTTATGACAAGCAGAAAATGTGTCTTGACTCAATTGAGAAAACGGTGATGACTTAAAACCTGAGTCTACAGTATTTGCAATATTGTGTTATGTCATTTCGAATTCCTGAGGCGAGCTGTTGCCGATCGATCGATCGATTATGCTTCCCTGTTCACTAATTGTTTCACTGCCTACACCATTATTTGCAGCCCACTCCATTTCCCTATGCACAGTTACCAAATTACTACTTTGAACATTTGTTAATTCATTACTCTGCGGCGTTAACACACTACTTTCGTCTTCACTGTCATTTCTCAGTTTACTTTGAAGCCTAGTATTACGTTTTTCACAGGCTATTATTGTAACAGTATTTCACACGACAACACAGAAAGGCACAATTTGAAGAGCAAAACAACAAAATACATTAACATAGCACTGAAAATAATATCTAGTTAATTGCAACCGCAGCTGCGAAATACTTGGTGCAAATCTACATGCATGCCACAACTGTGTACGACAATGAAAATCTACAAGTACAAAGGATATTCTCTCTATAATTACGCGCTACCAATAAACAAAAGCTACACTAATTACACAAACTACAAGAAAAAATCAGAAGATTCCAGTGAGCTATCCTCGGCTAAGGGTCAACATACGAAACGTCCCTTTTCAACAATTATACATGACTGTGCTTAAACCGACACACAATATTTTTAGCGCATCGCAATCTGCCTTTCAAAAATCCCTACAAAAAATGGCCCTGACTAACATTAACCTATACCTTTCACAAATCACTTACCTCACAAAAATCTTCGTTACTCGAACTACTGCAATACAGCGAGCGCCACTACTGCCAGCTAAACAAAAGATTCAAACTACGGAAGGCGCTAACTAGTGATAGGCATAGTTAGCAAATGGAAGATTTTAATAGAGAACAAACAATGTATTTACCTTAATGGTGTTGAAAAATCATAATATACGTAGCAGTTCATGACATCAAGTCTTACAAATTTCAAAACTCTGCCATTGCTCTTCCCACATCCACCACCGCTGGCGGCTCACCTCCAACTGCGCAACGCTACGTGCTGTTCGCATCCAGCTGCCCAACACAACAATGGCAGACAACAATGCAAACTAGCCACAGACTGCACACTGCACAGCCAGTGATTTTCATACAAAGCGCTACGTAACGTTGCCAATAAGAAAACATAAACAGCCTACTTACAACTTGTTCAAAATCGAACCTAAAGATGTGAAATAATAATCATGAATTTATGGTACATCCTTCAATATACATTTCTACGCACATAACTTTCAATAATAGTATTTACGGTATTTAATTTAAAACTGTAATTTTAGTGAACTTTTCGTGTTTGTATGTGCTTAAGGAATAAATAATGTTTGCTGTTCACCCTTGAAAAGGCTACATATAGTTGTCCGTGCGTAAACTCCGAATTTCGTAAATAAAACCCTGTTCTTTGAAACGTTTGACTCTGTGACTTCTTTATGGCGATCATAAATGTAATCTTAATAGACAATTGTCTTCTTGTCAGCTGAAAATACGTGCTTGAATTAGATGTTATTGATTGTATCCGTGGTATTACAACAGTTTTACCTGTGTCAATCAGCTGGGCAGTAATTATACATGCACTGAGTTTTGTTACAAACATGCATGCTCCGTTGACCAAGTTCTATTTAGGATTCTTATCAACATGAGGATAATATTCTACTTTAGTTCAAGTTCATGCGGCGGTAATCCTCTTGGATTTAATGAATGTTTTTCCATTCAGAAAATATATTCATTTGAAAAAGTCAACTTGAACGCTTGGCAGAAATAATGGGCTACCGCAGTGATTACGGTTATTATCTATTACTGTACTTCGTATAAATGATGCAGTTAAACCGGGATTTGTAATAAGATAACATGAAAAGGGAGTTTAGCATTCATGATTAATGTTATACCTTCTTAAAATTTAGTTACGAAGCTGGGCATCCATGATCCGCTTCTGCCCATTATGTTTAAAAGTCTCTTTTACGTTAAAAGCTTATGCAAATAGTTCATTTGGCGCATTATTGGTATGCAGCGTCAGAAGCTGGTTAACTAACTTTTCTGATGATAACTCATTCATCCCTGCATGATTAGCATGTGCTGAGAAAGAGGGATACTGTCTTGGGAAAAACTGTTTGTGATGGTATTATATAGTACGAACTCTTGCTACTACTCCAGATCACTTGTTTGTACAGAAACCTAGTGTCAGCAGTTCCTTCCCTCTCTGGGAATCTGATAGCTATTAATTAAGAGAAATAAGAAAGTGGAAAAAATTTATCCCTCTGAGGATGCAAATACTGTGATACACCAATTCTAACGTTTTAATGGCCTCAATTCGGCAAGGAGTAGTGTCCACAAGTTTCTTCTTTTATATATCGTCGTATGGATAGCAAACGACTGAGAGATTAAGTTCTATGCTTCAGTCAAACTTTTAACTAGCCGAGCCTATTCCTAGGGTTTTCTATCGGATGATTTAACCAGACTGTCAACTGGCGTCTAAGTGCTCGTCTAACCAGTCATGTGTATGAGCTGCACTTTGAACACGGCTGATCTCATTTGCCATGATAGGAGTGAGCACAGTATACTCATAAGTAAAATGTAGAAGAAAAGGCAACACTTGTTGAAATAAGCTTTCTGGTTCATATTTACTTTAAACTGAATGAACGAAAGCGAGGGATGATGAGAGATTAAGATCTCGTCGCCATCGTGTTTATTAGTGGCGGAGAGAAAGCTCGAATTGATGGGAAATAAAGAAGACAGATTGGAAGATTAGATGGGTCAGTCACTTAACTAATGAGGAGATACTACACATAATTGGGGAGAAATCAGATTTGGGCCACAAACTGAATAGAAGTAGACATCGGTTGGTAGGACATGTTCTGAGACATTAAGGGGTCACCAATATAGTACTTGAGGGGAGCATAGGGGGTCAAAATTATGGAAGGAGACCAAGAGATGAATCCAGTAAGAATATTCGGAAAGATGTAAACTGCAGTAGTTACTCGGAGAAGAAGAGGCTCGCACAATATAGAGTAGCATGGAAAGCTGCATCAAACCAGTCTTCGGACTGAAGACCACAACAACAATGGCGAACTAAATCGGCCGTGCGTTATTGAATTTAGCAATTCTGAAATTTGCGTCAATGATTTTTGGAAAACTACGAACTCCTTAGTCTAGATATCCGGATGCATAATAAATCGAGGTCTTGCAAAATCGAGTCCAGTGCCTGAGCCACTCCTCTCTATTATTTACTGAACGAGTGAACCCAAGGGATTGCACGGAAACCAACCTAAGCACATAACTAAACTTCTTCTAGAGTAAACTACACCATCAATGCACGGCAGGTTAAAAGCCTCGCCGAGCCGTCTGTGTATTACACCTTGCATAATTTTAAAAGAGTTATATAGCGACTCTTCTCACCACACTATGCACCTCGAGTCAGATACTACACTATGTGCCTCGAGTGACCTTCAGCCTAGTATCGTGTGTTGTTTGACCGAAATAAGACGTGGAACTTCACGCGTCAATGTGAGCAACGGCCTTTTTCGCAGTACTCAACTTCATAAGTCTGTCGCATGTAGTTGCCTTCGTAATGTCTGATCGCAGACAGTTGGAGAAAGACCTGCATCCAATGACTCTAGCATTTCCTGATATTGACCTTGACCGGTGACACTGTTCTGCGGTCCCCTTCGGTTAGGGATCATTCTAGTCTCATTATTCTTATTGTGGGCAGGGTGGTCGGTTCTGTTTCAGCCTCAGATCTGACAACTCCCTTTATGGTGATCATGGATATGTCGAAACAAGATAGCTCCATTCTGCCACGACCCTATGTCGACCCGACTCATAGCATTGATACTCTGTATCCTCCCGCCAGATCTTCACCACTTGACTGCCATGACTTAAGGAAACGTTGGAACATCTCATTGCCTTCTTGTTTTAGTCCTACATTATTTGAAGCACATGAAAGTAACCAGTAAACTGTTTTGGGGGGGGGGGGGAGGGATCCGTAAGACCGAACAATCAGAAGATGCAAATACGTTGCAAGCAAGTGAGTAACACCATGATTGCACAGAGCAGTAGGTTTAAGATGGAACTCTGAGATTTCCAATGAACGACCTCTTACGGGACGTGGAAATGCAAGTAAACAAGAAGTTGCTGACGTCACAGCACGGAATTCCACGTTCCTCTACACTGCGGAGCGTGAAATATCGACTCCATCATGTCATATCTTTGTCTCGTGGATAGTAAATTTGCCAACGAGACGCAGCATTATTTTACGTCACAAGATGAACATAGGACCTGCCATACTGTATGGCATTACACATCGTATTTGGTGAGTTTTCTTTCTCATGTCGTACGCAGTATGAACATAAATTGTGTCAAAGCACCTGCAAATTGAGGATCTCTCGAAAACGCGTTGTTTTACATGAGATTTATTACGATAAAATGCCAGGAAACTACATTTCGATAAGTAAAGGCCTCCAATAGCAAGTATTTTTTGTGTTATAACTTGTGTGCATGAAATTGAAACGTTTCAGTGCTACGGCACGAAGATGATCTATCAATGGCGAATATTTTTGGCACAACTTGTACATTAAATATCAGATAATGACATTATACTGAGAGATGACAATGTGTATACCTGTGTCTGGGCTTATGGACTGGCTCATATTTCTTTCTTGCTCGTAAATATGTTTTTCAGTGATGGTGAGGAGCTTCCATTGGAATGAAGTTACGATACTGGTCTCGACCTTAAACTGAATGCGATCAAGTGCGTTATTTCAGATCGTTGGTAGTCATTGTTACACCGGTAATACGAATATTATGGGCACGTGCATGCTGATATTAACCGCTCTACCGGAAGCATTTTCAATTTAAAACCATAAATAGGATGGAAATTCCACAGTTACTGGTATGTATCTCAGATCGCTATACATCATGATTCATATGTATAAAATTTACTCACAATTACGTCAATAAGAAAATTTGTGTGATTAAAACTCATAAGTTTTCTCATTGCACTCGAGAAATACTCGTTTCTCTGTTGGAGAGTCGTACAATGGTAAAGTTTTGATAAGATCCATAGACGAAAGTAACAGAAAGTGGTAGGGAACTGGTGTGGAGTGGTAAGGTACAGGGACAGAATAAGTTCACGAAAACATAAACAAATTACTATATTTAAACAGGAAAAAAGATTTCACAAACAACAGACTATGAGACAAGATTAAGAAATCCTCAGATAAGAACAGCACCTACCACCAGAATTTATTGATGAGATTTTATGAAATTGTGACTGATGGCAGAATTTACGGAACTTGATACATAGCATAATTCACGCTTGCGATTTTATGATGGCAACACTCAGCAGTTTTAATACAAACAGATATAAGCAGCAAGCATCAACACCATCAGTATTTATAATTGTGACTTAAGATAAAGAGAAATTGGCTCGACAATTTTGAGCAAGCATTGACAACAAAATTTAATACAGAGTCTTAAGAAAACCAAATGCTCACTGCTTAAATGTAGCACAAATTTAAGCAGCATGCGTACCAAAGAGTCATAAAAAACTATTAAAATTTATATCGATTATGGATGAGGCTGTGACGAATAAAGGTTTATTGAAAATTTCTGCAACAAATAGCCTTATGTTTTGTTCTTTAATCTTTTATTATTTTCATTACCGGTTTCGAAACGTCTGGCGATTCATCATCAGATGGTACATATTTATTAATTGTCTGCAGCAATGTAGAAGTCGTGTAGAATTATTAGTATGCATTGGTTGGATGTTGCGTACACATTCATTTTGTTTTCTAGAACATTGTGTACACCAACATCCAACTAACGAATACTCATTATTCTACATGACTCCCACACTGCTGCAGACAATTAATAAATATATACAAACTGATGATGAATCGCTGGGCAGTTCGAAACCGATAATGGAATAATAAAAAAGTTGAAGAACAAAACAAAAGGCTACTGGTTGCAGTAATTTTCAAGAAAGCTTTGTAAGAACTACTGACGTAAATAAAATTTAATATAGCACAATTTAAGTGATAGTTAAATGTAATTAATAGTGGCTGGTCCATCAAAACACTGGAGCAAAGACATTTACTAGTAACGGACCAGCAAAGTCTTCTTAAATAATAAAATTCGCACCAAACGGTACACATATTCAATCAGAAAACTTATGGTATACTAGTGAATTAGTACAAACGCACACAAAATTGGTTAGGGAGTGGAGGTGGATGGTTAGAGTTGCTATGTCAGCAGGCTGGCTGCTGTGGCCCAGCGGTTCTAGGCGTTTCAGTCCGGAACCGCTGCTGCTGCTACGGTCGCAGGTTCGAATCCTGCCTCGGGCATGGATGTGTGTGATGTCCTTTTGTTAGTTAGGTTTAAGTGGTGGACTGGTGAACCGTGTTGAAGCTCCGCCAGCAGGCACTAATATCAATGTTCTTCCAGAAGGACGACGTTGAATAAAATGTGAAGTGTCGGAAGGTAGCTACAATTGGAATTTCAGTGCTGCTGAGCAGAGCAGTGGCGGTATACATATTGTTAAGATTTGAGTCCGTACACGTTATGATAGGACAAGCCAAATGTTACGTCCCTGCTGCTAATAATAAATAGGTGGACGGTGGTCGAAGGATCCGTCGCTATAGGAATCAGGACAGGCAAGAAAAAGACCAATTGGCACAAGTGCAATTTAAATAAATGTAATTTACTGAACTTGTGAGTGAAGAAATGCTACACTGTTAACAACTTGTGGCAGCCGTGGCTAGCTATAAGCAGAGTCCCGACACGTGTTTGTGTCTATGTACACTGATTGTTTGTCGGTAGAGCTAAATGTTAAGCTACGATACTACATACATGAAATGCGTTTAACTTTCCAAAACTATGTTACATGGGTTTCGTGACCAAGCAAAGGGAAACGTTGTATGTGCCAACAGACCAAGAGATTCCTAATCTTAAGAGTGAGGATTTCCACGTCGTTAGAGACGTCGAGGATAAAACAATAAGCAGTCTGAGGATGACAGTGAATATGACTGTGGTGAAACACAAGAATAGAACCATCAGTAACATACTAAGAACGTAGATTCGTCTATGGCGACTTAGGTACTACCAATAACACTGCAAAACTGGAGAAGGTATTAGAGGTTACAAAAAGAAGGGAGACAATTGAACTGAAAGTGGGGAAAAGTGGGTACGAAGTAAAAGCACGCAGTTTTAAAAAGGGAAATTACTGAGTAACAGCTTGATTTTATAGGATCTCTGTTGACCCATTTTTAGCAGGGGACATCAGTTGGTCACGTCCTTGTCAATATCAATGAAATTCGCCAACAGCGGTGTAATTGAAATATTTCATTTATATTGACAATGATTTGGAAGGATGTTTAGATATAGTGTGTATTACCAAAGTAGCAGGTTTACTCAGAGGAACAAAATAGGTATAGTGATGAAGATGATGGTGGGAATTGGAAGGCTGAGCTAAATAAGCATTAGTCAAAAAAAGTAAGCAGCAAAATTAGTTTTTCAAAGTACCAGGGTGAATGTTCCAAGGTAAACAACACTCTGGAAATCATTATTGGGGCAATTACAGCATTCTAATTTAGCAGAATAATTACCCGAGGTATCGTGGAATTCAATATACAATGCCGTTAGATCCATCAAGGTCGACGTGGTTAAGAACAAGGACTTTCCAATGCTGGACAAGATGTAAAACATCAAAAAGAATACGGAATTGGTCTGAATGTGGCGACGTAGTACAAGCCCACAGTTTCAAAAAGGGAAGTTGATAAGTAACATGCTGATTTACAAAGAAAGTTTACGTATAACGTCCATTACAAATTCAATAGGCTTACTTTGAGAAGCAAAATATATATAGGGGTGCAGGCAATGGTGGCAATGGGAAAGCTGAACTAAATAAGAATTGGTGGAAAGTGTTAAACAGCTAAGCTAGTTTATTAGAGTAGCAAAGCGTATGGTCGAAGGTAAGCAATCCAACGGATATGATTATTGCGGAAGTTAAAAAGCATTCTAAATTAGCGGCGGAGTTACTTCCTGTACCACTGCACGCCAATAGTAAAGATGTAAGGCTTGCAGGATGGGTAAGTCTGAGAAATAAGCAAGAATAAATGGAGAAAAGTATTGTTTCTGAGGTATAAAGAAACGCAAAGTGGATCACATCGAATGTGAAGGAGTATCAACAGAATGAGAAACAATAACTCTAAAAGACGCTCTCAAAGAGTAAAGGTCACAACATTAAGCCGATTCAGTAATCTTTAAATTCGACGACTGTGAACCTGACGTGCCGTGATAATCGCGGCACTGTGGAAATCCTGTCCCATTCAGCAGGTGGAGCAAAAGTTGGGAGTCAGTTGTCTCGCTGTGGGCGAGAGAGCGCCGAAGACAGCGAAGGGGAGGCAGCCAGCACCGCCGGTGTCCGCCAAGTCTGCGGCCAGAGCGACCGAGAATTGTTTTGTGGAGAACAGCGGAGCGAGTTCGAGACGTGGGAAGCACTGTGGAGGCGACGGAGCTAGGTAGAAGCTTGGCAGCAGGGGGTGTATCGTGCTGAGAAGCTAGCAGTTGTACATCAGGGTGGTTGTAGAGTTGAGGACAACACGGAGAAGTCACCATAGACTGCACAGTCTGTGTTGTTCCTGGGCCCTACAAGATTCTTGTGGTTGAAGTATATGGGCTTAGCCAAAGCGTTTCCACTTCCTATTCTGCGCGTCTGATTCCTCAGTTGACACTTATCTGTTCAGACAGCATTCCTCTATTTTACCTAAGGCTACATTAATTTAGTTTAATACGGCACGCTTACCTAAAAATAAACTACGTCCGTAGTGTACGAAATTACGCTGATCATCCAGAGAATTATGACCTACTAGCGATATGAACACGTTAAGGCTGTAGCAATGTCAGCTGGCGAGGAAATACTGCTAGTCAGACACACGCACGGTGCAAGTAGTTATCAGTGAGTGTGCTGTCCGTGTGTAGAATGGGGAAGGCGCGCCATCGACCTGTGCTTGGCTGAGGACATATTGTGATGGCTCGGATACCGGGCACGAGCATGTCGGAAACCACACGACCTGTCGTGCTGCTTCATTCCCGATAGCGAGGTCAATCTTTGCAACCACGACACCATGAAGCGCGGTACAAATGAGCACAACAACATGCCAGAATTGGTATCACGTTCTCTTCACCGATGAGTGATGCATATGCCTTCAAAAAGACAGTCGTCGGAGAAGTGTTTGAAGAAAACCCGATCGGGCTGAACGCCTTACACACACTATCTAGCGAGAGAAGCAAGGTGGAGATTCCCTGCTGTTTTGAGGTGGCATTATGTGGGGCCGACGTACGCCGCTGACAGGAAGGCGCCGTAACAGATGTATGGTACGTGAATGTCATCCTCCGACCGATAGCGCAACCATATCGGCAGCATAATGGCGAGACATTCGTCCTCGTGGACGAAAGTCGCACCCTCATCGTGCACATCTTGTGAATGACTTCCTTCGGGACAACTACATCGCTCGACTAGAGTGGCCACCATGTTCTCCAGGCATAAACCCTATCGCTCATGCCTGTGATGGATTGAAAAGGGCTGTTTAAGGATGACGTGACTCATCGACCACTCTTAGGGATCTACGCCGTTGAGGAGTGGGACTATCTGGACCAACAGTGTCTCGATAAACTTGTGGATAGTATGCCACGACGAAAAATGCATGCATCAATGTAAGAGGACGAACTACTGGCTATCAGAGGTACCACTGTGTACAGCAGTCTGGAACACCACCACTGAACGCTTGTTTTAATGCCATGCATTTTAATGCATTAAAACAACGCTTGTTTTAATGCCATGCATTTTAATGCATTAAAACAAGCGTTCAGTGCATAGTGCTGTGGAATGCGGAAAAAACAGCAAACTGGCGCTCATAGGAAGAAGAATAACACCAAAAATGCAACAGGAGCGTAATATGTAAGAAACTGTCTACGCAACCTGCCACTGATGATGCCTTGCAGAAAATAAAGGCGAAACGCGTATGGCACTAAAATTGTGTTTTATTCAGTTGCTGTCAGACGGTCCATAAGTGAAAATTATCAATATACCGTAGTATATTTAATATATTTTTTATTCTAACAGCATCTTGTGGACCCCTCTGGCATAGCTCACGGACCCCAGGGGGACCGCGTACCACCAGTTGGAAACCACTGAGTTAAAAGAATGGCAATACGGTCATTACATTCACATAAGGCTACACAGTGAAGACAGCGTGAGGAATTATATACAATCCTTAGCAGTATCTTTCAATTTAATATCCGTCAATATTTAAATTATGTTGTACAAGAAAATCACTATGTAGATTAATGACAGAAGACGATCTTTAACATGAGTCAACAGACAGTTCCTTTGATTTTCAAACAACTGTTATTCCTTCACATTTTCTTCTTTTCTCCCCATTGTCTCTTCCACTGAACCACAGCTGCCGTAGTCTCCTGAACTTGAACTATCGCAGCTCTAACGGTGGTGTCAATGTCTCCTTACATAGTTAAAGTTAAGAGTAGTAAGTTCTCTAAACAATATTTTATTTAATTTAAGCCGCTACCTCAACTTTCTATTGAGTTTCTACATGTACTACCAAAATAAAACGCTCTCTAGCGCAAAACACAGAACATCGTAACTGAGTGATGTAGTACAGGCTCAACACCAATGGAAACGTGTTCGGAAAGTGTGGCGCTAAATTCTGTATCTCGCACCCTGATTTACAGTTTTTTTGCTTACTGCAATCGCTTAAGTCAAATAGAGTGACAACTGCTGCAAAACGTATGCGGCATCCATCCTTCCTCAATTCTAGCTTTACTTTGCACTGTGATGAGAATAACGGAGGCTGAGAGTCAGAGGCCAACGCAATGGAATAACGTCCTGAATTCTCCGTAAGTGAAAACCCTTAAGGGTATCCATTATTCTCTGAAGAGGGCTGTAAGACCGCATTCAACGTAATGTAACTTCATCCACTGAAAAGGTCCAGTCACGAAATCGTTTATCGTGACACTGTTACTAAAGAATCTCTGGTGTGTTAAATACGACATATCTTCAACGTAAATCATCATTTTATGCCATAATATAATTCAGAACCCAGCTCAAAGGTAATCAGTGGGCATTAAGCTCCACTGAAGCCATAAAATGTATGGCCTTCCGCGAAAGAAACATTAAAACCTGCTTCACTTAAAGCTGTCTCTTCAGCGTTCCTTCTTCCGTCGTCAGGTAATTTGCGCTGCTATTAAATCGGAACGCAATGTGAGGCAAATACGTTTTACTCCGGGTACTCACACTAAAGCATTGGTATGATAGCTAATTGAAATTTTATCTCTTATGCGTATACAGTACATTAGGATAATGGAGGACATGTTTACAAACCCCAACAGCTCCTGAGTGATCATTACCGAAATACGCTACTGGTTTCGGTATATGTGGGCCAACTTCTAGCACTCGACTGAAAGTGATTTAGTGAATTGCCTCCTGTTGCAGTAATACTGGCTTAAATACGCGAGCATCTGTGCTTATGAAATCTATTAGCAGATTGAAAATGTGTGCCAGACCGGTCTCGAACTTAAGACCTTTGATTTCGCTGGCAAGTAATCTACCGACTGGGCTACCAAAGCTCGACCCTGCTGCACCTACTACTGCATTACAAGTTGCCTCCTCAGATCTCTCATAGTGAGGAAAACGATCTGTAATGGTCTACGTTACGTCTTTCCTTTATTTATACAGGTCTCCATCTTTTCGTCAGCACTCGCCTGACTGGTTTGCTGCAGCCCACCATGATGTTTTATCCTGTGCCAACCTTTTCATTCCTGAATAGCACTTGCAACCGTATATCTTCAATTATTTGTTGGATGTATTTCAACAAGTTTCGGCCTTGTAGCGATTACCCTACTGTATCATGGATGATTCTTCCTTCATATCTTAATATGTATCCTATCGTCTTTTTCCATCTGATTGTCAATGTTTTGCACTTATTCTCTTCGCTGGTTCTATAGAGGTCCCCTTCGTTTCTTATCGTATCGGTCAATCTAATTTTCAACATCCTTCTATATCAATACAACTCAGACGCCTCGATTATCTTCCCTCCCAGTCTTCCTACCGCCCATGATTCCCATGTATGCTCAAAACTCAGATTCCCAATAGCTGTATCCTCAAATTAAGGCTAATGCTGGACACTAGTAGAAAATCTTAAGACCAGAAAAGCGACCCGTGCAGGTTCGTCTGTGCGCTCCCTGCTGCGTCCGGCAATTCTTACTTTGCTTCCAAGGTAGAATAATTTCCTCACATGCTCATCTCCGCGAAAATCAATGTTAAGTTTAACGATACTATCAGTTCTGATAATCCTCATAACTTTGACTTATTTCGGTTTTCCCTCAATCTTAATTCTGTTTTTCATTCAATTATACAGGTAAAGCACTTCTTCCTCACTTTCATAAAGCATAGCAATATCACAAGTGTAGCTCGTTACTAGAATCCCTTCATCCTAAACTCTTAATCGCCCTCTTGAAACCTCCTTTTATTTCTGTTATTGCTTCATCGATGTATAGAGTGAACAGTAAGACAAAAACACTACATCCGTGTCTTACCCACTTTATAATGAAGCACCTCGCTCTCGATGATCCACTCTTATTGTTCCCTTTTGGCTCGTGTGTACTGTTATATTACCGCTCTTTCGCCTGAGGTTACTCCTATTCCTGTCAGATATACGAACGTTTCTCTAAAATTGTACATTTTCAAATTCTCTTTATATGTTTTACTCTGATTTTCCTTAAAAGACTTGTTTCTATTACCAACTACCATGTCATAAACGCCTCTCTTGTGCTTTTATCTTTCCAGAAGCCGAACAAACTGTCATCCAACAGTTCCTCAGTTTTCCTGTCCATTCTTCGGCGTTTTATTTTTGTTAGGAACTTGGATACATGATCTATTAAACTGACTGTGCATCAGTTCTCGCATTTATCTTCTTCTGCTGTACTGTGGTTGATATTTTTCCGAATATGTGATGGTATGTCTCCAGCCTCAGAGATTCTAACGAGGAGTTAATTACAACGAGTATTTGTACCAGCTGAATGACGTTATATACATGTACTATATACACCACTAAATATGCTATATCGTAGTTGTGACAATAGTAAGCCCTTTTGGATTTTCAGAATACTGATATGAGTAGTGTCCTCAAATGGCTTTGGCTTTCAATGTGTTTCTTCATTGTTGTTGCAGGTGACCAATTTCTCTTTAAATATCAGGTTTTTAAGTGTTCTGTATGCTTGTCTGACAAATGGCACTCCTTTATAAATGGCTAACAGCTGGCAGGGAGACGATGTTACGCGCAACGCTGAGAAATTGTAACTCATTAACAGTATTATTGATTACAAATTTGATTTCGTTCCGAAAAAGTTCCTCTTTAACCACTACTTCTTGCTTCGGAACGCCACCGTTCTGAAATGCGAGGGCTATCCACAAATTACATTACGTTTTGGAATTAAAAATAAATAAAGTATTGGAATTTTTTTTATTATATACGTATGAAAGCCACAAGTAAATACTACTTTTCTACATAGTTGCCATTTAAATTAAGGGACTTATCGTAGCGATGGACGAGCATGGAAATTCCTTCGTCGTAAAATTCGGCCGCCTGCGCCTTCAACTACGTGGTTACCTCTTTTGGGAGAGAAAAGGTTTGATTTTTGTGGATTTCCTGGAAAGAGGCACTACAATAAACTCTCAAGGTAATGCCAAACTCTGCACAGCCTCAGAAGAGCAATACAAAAGAAGCGCAGGGAAAGTTAGGCTCAAAGATCTTACTGATTCACGACAACGCCTGGGCCCACACGGCAAATGCCACTCGTGAAGTTTTCGAATCTTTTAAGTGGGAGTTGTTTCCTCATCCGCCGTACAGTCCCGACCTGGTACCGAGCGACTTCCACTTATTCCCAGCAATGGAGAGGTGGTTGGCTATGCAGCGTTTTGGTGACGACGAGCAGCTTCAAGAAGAGGTAACCACGTGGTTGAAGGCGCAGGCGGCCGAATTTTACGACGAAGGAATTTCGAAGCTCGTCCATCGCCACGAAAAGTGCCTTAATTTAAGTGGCAACTATGTAGAAAAGTAGTATTTAAGTGTGGCTCTCATCTCTATATAATAAAAAATTCCAATATTCTATTTATTTTTAATTCCAAAACGTAATGTACTTTGTGGATAGCCCTCGTATAACCATATGCAATTATACATCATAACAGGGCATTAACAATCATTCATACAATGATTTAACTATTTATTTTTTACGTCATATTCAGAAAATAATACTTTCTAAATCAAGTTTCTTACATGCGAGTACATCTGTGTTTTTACCTGATTTTTTTTTAGTTTCTAAAACTTTTCCACAATATGTTGAAAATTTTTATATAATTTTTCTGACGTTGTTAGTTTGTCCATAATATAGTTAGAATGATACCTGCTTCTTAACTCAAAATTAACTACGACACACCTATCAAAAAAAGCAAGGAAAGTTATATTACCGAGTTAACAGCGTTGTTCTTATGCAGTCTCCTTATTTAAGGAGAAAGAGAAATTTTTATGTAATACTATGATATTTGGAGTAGTTCTTACCAATATCAAAAATATTCTATCCAGAATCTCAGCTGTTCTGGTGTTCTCATAATGCCTAGGCTTCACATGAACTATTGACTATTTGTACCGATTTGTAAACACTCTGATTGTATTAGAACGCTAAGGCATGTATGCAGACCAATGTAGTATACATAATCTGTGCCTTAGAATGAAAATTAACGGAGCTCCTAGTAATATTATTGATGTTACAACCACTAAGAAATATTCGCGGAAGCCTTTCGTTTAGTCATAATTACATCATGAAACAAATCTGACTATATGTAACAGAACAATTGCTCCAACCGAATGCAGACAGCCATGTTACAGTCAAGACGGAAAGTTGAAAACGCGTTTTCTGAGCTGCAGATTCGTTGTGCACTACGGTAAAAACTAAGTGGTGTGACTGAAAGTAAGTGCTTACATACTACAATTTTCGAAATCACTTCTCATCCAATTTGCAATATGATTGCACGGTTTTTTAATGTCAAAAGTGGAGAATATTTGTGTAACAGGTAGTTATTCATTTCTCTCATATTGATTGTGTGAAGAGATATATGAACGTATTTCAGCTTCTCTTCATCCTAGTTGTAAGCAGTTTGTATTGGTCTTTAGATAGATCCACTAAAGTTATGGTCGAAAGGCAGAAAGTCAAAGGATTAACAATGTAATTTCAGTACGCAATCAATTTTCACGAGAACTGAGGACAGAACCTATTTCTCCATCTATGTCAGTAAGTTGAAGTTAAATGTTATTTCCTAAAGCTTAAGTTATAAGACAAATTGCAATATAATACCGATATAAAAATGAATGAAAAAAAATATTACATGAATTTTTCAGATTTAACAATTTCAATTTTATTGCACAACGACAAATTCCAAACAAATAATAATTACGTGACTTGTCTTTAAAAACATATAATGAAAGTCACATGAGGGATAACTCAAAATCTTATGGAAATGTACAAAGAACGGGTGCTTGCAATGGTGGCATTTTGTCATGGGTGGTTTTACAAAATTTCTCTTTGTTCATATGTGACGTTGGGTAAACACCAAGAAACGTAAAAGAAATAAGCAAACAGAAGAACTGAACCAAATAAGCAAAATTCTAGAAGCTCTAGGAAGAGGTTTGAGAAATTCCTGTCCACGGTAATAAACCAGGTCACTCGTTTAGAACGGAGGTTTAGAGCAAAAAATAAAATATCCAGACTGTTGCTACTGAAACACTTTATATCGGAGAATGCAGTTCGCTGCCTATTCATAACGATGAGAGCTACTGAGTCTCCGCAGCTCTTGGAACAGGTCTGAGTGTTTCCTGTCAACGGTGTAAAACAAGAGCATTAGATTAAAACTATAATTTATATCAAAATGTCCCATCTACACACTTCTTTTAGAAGTTTCACAAACTGAAAAAGTGTCATTAGCTCTTCGAACAGGCTTGTAAGGTACCTGTCCACGGCAATAAACCGGAGCACAAGTTTAGAACTGAAGTTTGCACCAAAAATGATCCAGACTGTTGATACAGATTCACTTTATATCTGAGTATGCAGTTCGTTATCTCTTCATAAAGATGAGAGCGACTGAGTCTTCGCAACTCTTGGAACAGGTCTGAGAATTTCCTGTCCACGGTGTAAAACCGGAGCATTAGATTAAAACTGTAATTTGTAGCAAAATGTCCAAAGTTCACACTTCTTTAAAAGATTCACAAACTGAGAAAGTCTCATTAGCTCTTCGAACAGGTTTTTAAGATACCTGTCCACGGCAATAAACCGGAGCACAAATTTAGAACTGAAGTTTGCAGCAAACAAGGATGCAGACTGATGATAAAGATTCACTTTATATCGGAGTATGCAGTTCGTTATCTCTTCATAAAGATGAGGGCGACTGAGTCTTCGCAGCTCTTGGAACAGGTTTGAGAGATTCCTGTCCACGGTGTAATACCGGAGCATTAGATTAAAACTGTAATTTGTAGCAAAATGTCCACTCTACACACTTCTTTAAAAGATTCCCAAACTGAAAAAGTCTCATTTGCTCTTCGAACAGGTTTGTAAGGTACCTGTCCACGGCAATAAACCGGAGCACAAGTTTAGAACTGAAGTTTGCACCAAAAATGGTCCAGACTGTTGATACAGATTCACTTTATATCGGAGTATGCAGTTCGTTGTCTCTTTATTACGACCAGAGCGACTGAGTCTTCGCAGCTCTTGGAACAGGTCTGAGAGTTTCCTGTCCACGGTGTAAAACCGGAGCATTAGATTAAAACTGTAATTTCTAGCAAAATGTCCAGTCTACACACTTCTTTTAAAAGTTTCACAAACTGAGAAAGTGTCATTAGCTCTTCGAACAGGCTTGTAAGGTACCTGTCCACGGCAATAAACCGGAGCACAAGTTTAGAACTGAAGTTTGCACCAAAAATGGTCCAGACTGTTGATACAGATTCACTTTATATCTGAGTATGCAGTTCGTTAACTCTTCATAAAGATGAGAGCTCTGAGTCTTCGCAACTCTTGGAACAGGTCTGAGAATTTCCTGTCCACGGTGTAAAACCGGAGCATTAGATTAAAACTGTAATTTGTAGCAAAATGTCCAAAGTTCACACTTCATTAAAAGAGTCACAAACTGAGAAAGTCTCATTAGCTCTTCGAACAGGGTTTTAAGATACCTGTCCACGGCAATAAACCGGAGCACAAATTGAGAACTGAAGTTTGCAGCAAACAAGGATGCAGACTGATGATACAGATTCACTTTATATCGGAGTATGCAGTTCGTTATCTCTTCATAAAGATGAGAGCGACTGAGTCTTCGCAGCTCTTGGAACAGGTTTGAGAGATTCCTGTCCACGGTGTAATACCGGAGCATTAGATTAAAACTGTAATTTGTAGCAAAATGTCCACTCTACACACTTCTTTAAAAGATTCCCAAACTGAAAAAGTCTCATTTGCTCTTCGAACAGGTTTGTAAGGTACCTGTCCACGGCAATAAACCGGAGCACAAGTTTAGAACTGAAGTTAGCACCAAAAAATGATCCAGACTGTTGATACAGATTCACTTTATATCGGAGTATGCAGTTCGTTGTCTCCTCATTACGACCAGAGCGACTGAGTCTTCGCAGCTCTTGGAACAGGTCTGAGAGTTTCCTGTCCACGGTGTAAAACCGGAGCATTAGATTAAAACTGTAATTTCTAGCAAAATGTCCAGTCTACACACTTCTTTTAAAAGTTTCACAAACTGAGAAAGTGTCATTACCTCTTCGAACAGGCTTGTAAGGTACCTGTCCACGGCAATAAACCGGAGCACAAGTTTAGAACTGAAGTTTGCACCAAAAATGATCCAGACTCTTGATATAGATTCACTTTATATCTGAGTATGCAGTTCGTTATCTCTTCATAAAGATGAGAGCGACTGAGTCTTCGCAACTCTTGGAACAGGTCTGAGAATTTCCTGTCCACGGTGTAAAACCGGAGCATTAGATTAAAACTGTAATTTCTAGCAAAATGTCCAATCTACACACTTCTTTTAAAAGTTTCACGAACTGAGAAAGTGTCATTAGCTCTTCGAACAGGCTTGTAAGGTACCTGTCCACGGCAATAAACCGGAGCACAAGTTTAGAACTGAAGTTAGCACCAAATATGATCCAGACTGTTGATACAGATTCACTTTATATCTGAGTATGCAGTTCGTTATCTCTTCATAAAGATGAGAGCGACTGAGTCTTCGCAACTCTTGGAACAGGTCTGAGAATTTCCTGTCCACGGTGTAAAACCGGAGCAATAGATTAAAACTGTAATTTCTAGCAAAATGTACAAAGTTCACACTTCTTTAAAAGATTCACAAACTGAGAAAGTCTCATTAGCTCTCCGAACAGGTTTTTAAGATACCTGTCCACGGCAATAAACAGGAGCACAAATTTAGAACTGAAGTTTGCAGCAAACAAGGATGCAGACTGATGATACAGATTCACTTTATATCGGAGTATGCAGTTCGTTATCTCTTCATAAAGATGAGAGCGACTGAGTCTTCGCAGCTCTTGGAACAGGTTTGAGAGATTCCTGTCCACGGTGTAAAACCGGAGCATTAGATTAAAACTGTAATTTGAAGCAAAATGTCCACTCTACACACTTCTTTAAAAGATTCCCAAACTGTAAAAATCTCATTAGCTCTTCGAAGAGGTTTGTAAGGTACCTGTCCACGGCAATAAACCGGAGCACAAGTTTAGAACTGAAGTTAGCACCAAAAAATGAACCAGACTGTTGATACAGATTCACTTTATATCGGAGTATGCAGTTCGTTGTCTCTTCATTACGACCAGAGCGACTGAGTCTTCGCAGCTCTTGGAACAGGTCTGAGAGTTTCCTGTCCACGGTGTAAAGCCAGAGCATTAGATTAAAACTGTAATTTGTAGCAAAATGTCCAATCTACACACTTCTTTTAAAAGTTTCACAAACTGAGAAAGTGTCATTAGCTCTTCGAAGAGGCTTGTAAGGTACCTGTCCACGGCAATAAACCGGAGCACAAGTTTAGAACTGAAGTTTGCACCAAAAATGATCCAGACTGTTGATACAGATTCACTTTATATCTGAGTATGCAGTTCGTTATCTCTTCATAAAGTTGAGAGCGTCTGAGTCTTCGCAACTCTTGGAACAGGTCTGAGAATTTCCTGTCCACGGTGTAAAACCGGAGCATTAGATTAAAACTGTAATTTGTAGCAAAATGTCCAAAGTTCACACTTCTTTAAAAGATTCACAAACTGAGAAAGTCTCATTAGCTCTTCGAACAGGTTTTTAAGATACCTGTCCACGGCAATAAACCGGAGCACAAATTTAGAACTGAAGTTTGCACCACAAAAGGATCCAGACTGTTGATACAGATTCACTTTATGTTGGAGTATGCCGTTCGTTGTCTCTTCATAACGATCAGAGCGACTGAGTCTTCGCAGCTCTTGGAACAGGTCTGAGAGTTTCCTGTCCACGGTGTAAAACCGGAGCATTAGATTACAACTGTAATTTGTAGAAAAATGTCCAATCTACACACTTCTTTTAAAAGTTTCACAAACTGAAAAAGTGTCATTAGCTCCTAGAACAGGCTTGTAAGGTACCCGTCCACGGCAATAAACCGTAGCACAAGATTAGAACTGAAGTTTGCACCAAAAAATGATCCAGACTGTTGATACAGATTCACTTTATATCGGAGTATGCAGTTCGTTATCTCTTCATTAAGAAGAGAGCGACTGAGTCCTCGCAGCCCTTGGAACAGGTCTGAGAGATTCCTGTCCACGGTGTAAAACCAAAGCATTAGATTAAAACAGTAATTTGTAGCAAAATGTCCACTCTACACGCTTCTTTAAAAGATTACCAAACTGAGAAAGTCTCATTAGCTCTTCGAACAGGTTTGTAAGGTACCTGTCCACGGCAATAAACCGGAGCACAAGTTTAGAACTGAAGTTTGCACCAAAAAAGGATCTAGGCTGTTGATACAGATTCACTTTATATCGGAGTATGCAGTTCGTTCCCTCTTCATTACGATCAGAGCGACTGAGTCTTCGCAGCTCTTGGAACAGGTCTGAGAGTTTCCTGTCCACGGTGTAAAACCGGAGCATTAGATTAAAACTGTAATTTCTAGCAAAATGTCCAATCTACACACTTCTTTTAAAAGTTTCACAAACTGAAAAAGTGTCATTAGCTCTTCGAACAGGCTTGTCCGGTACCTGTCCACGGCAATACACCGGAGCACAAGTTTAGAACTGAAGTTTGTAATAAGAGAATAACTAGGGTGATAACACAGAATCACTTTATGCCGGGTTGTGCAGTCCTCTGTCTCTCCATAACGATGAGAGCGATTGAGTCTTCGTAGCGGCAGGAAGAGTTGAGAGAACGTTCTATCTGTTAAGTCGCCTACAGCCAGCGGGGTGAGCCATGACCTCATCTCGGTTGCTGTCGATGCTCCGTCCTCAGTTGTTGTCGATTCTGGAGCACCTGTGCAAACAAAAACAGCCATTAGTTACTCCACAGTAGCAACTTGTTATAGAGAATGCTGGAATCAGTCGGAGATGTTGGTCGTTGATTAGTTAGTTATAGCTTTATAATAAATACATAGTTTACGCTACTGAACTGTTTTCTCGTTGTAAAGTTGTTGAAAACAATATCATATAAATAGTGCTCTCAAAATTATATACGTTGTGTCGTTACATATAAAAGTATCATGAGAGGCACATTACGTTTATGCAATGTTAATTTCCGATTTTATTTAAGGATATTATAGCTTCGAAAACTAGGTACAAACTACCTTTGCTTGTCACTACACTAAATCAAAAATTTATGAGCTATAGATGTTAGTATCATAAAAATGCAGTTGATCCACATCACTGTTTTGCAGCAGATATGCATTTAGTCGTCCTATGGAATCAAACGGTTAAGATGTACATTATTAACAACGCCGTGTTCCCCTTACGACGAAGAAAGGTTGCCCTTACTGACAATAATGGGTTGTCACGGCTGCTTCATTCAGTGACATAGTACAAAAGTCTACAAACTCTCACCTTGACACGTGATAACACATGCGATACAGTTCTAAAGCACCACAAAAAAAAAGTCATTTTACAAGATGTATAATGCACTATAAAAGCCGGATATACTCGAATACGTATCTGTTATGTTAGCTGCTTTTTCGTGGTTTGGGACTGAGAAATCTACAACGCTGCAGAGGAATAACTGAAGGTCTTATTTGAGCCACATTCAAGAAATGGATAGCTCGATCAACACTAAGTTTATTAATCACAGAATGTAACGTTGTCCATTCATGTTTTAAGCATTACAGGTATCACATTCGTCACAACAATTTACACCAAAGTTTGGAAAACTTTTCAGTCCACAGATATTTCATTGGTGAAACTTATGTAGACACCATAAGCCTATTAATTCGACTCAGGTAGCTTACGTGCAGCGAATACAAACAATGTTAACGGGGAACAACGAACAACATTTGCATGTCACTGCCCCTACGCTAGCTCGGCCAATAGCGAACATAATCCAATCTAACAATGACTCTAATGTCTCAGCTTCTAAACATTTACTACAAATATTACGTCTAGATGATACAAATTATAAACTTTAAAAATTAGCAACGGCTACCGATTCTAACAACAAGCAAGATACAAAATGTATGTCATACCGTGAGATGGTGTTTCCTTCTTTATCGGGAGAAGCCCCTAAAGCGTCTCCGAAGATCATTTAAGATGCTAGCTTCACGCTGCTGTTCGCTTTTGTGGGTGTTTGGTGCCTTTACCTCTTCTTTATTACTGAGAGACGTGTCAGAGGTAGTTGCCTCTTGAGTTGCTTTCTTTGCTTTCGGCTTCCTCTCTGTGATCTTGCTACCTCTTTCTGTGGGCGGCGCTTGACCTTCTCGCCACAAGTGCAGACGCTTACGGAAATCGCTCTTCTTCATAGTCTTGGGCAAAACACCGAACTCAGATTCCCAAACATTACCTCTACTCGCGCCGCCCTCTGCCGTCTTAGTTGAACTGCCTGTCGGTTTGTCAATGAGCACTCTCAGACATTTACGGAATTCCTCTTTGCTCATTGTTGATGGCTTGCGTCCCCAAAATGCTACGTTGTTAGGAATTTTATTCCCCTCTGCAGTCTTTGGTGTGCTGCTGGTGAGTAAATTCAGGCGTTTACGAAACTCATCTTTGCTCATAGTCGACTGCTTATTTCCCCACATTGACTTTACGGTGTTCTTCGATTCTTCCATCCGTGACTTCACATTCAGCACTACAGGGCAAACACTTGAGGTAGATCCAGTGTGGAAGCGGGAGTACGGGAAGAAATTAGCCACGGCGTTTCCTCGGGTCTGCCAGGAACTGCCCACAGCCAAACGCACCGCACCAGCGCAGAGAGGAACCTTCGCGAACAAATTCATTGCAGAGCACATCTTTCTGTTGCGATTCTCTAGCAGCGTGACTGATAGCTATTCGTTGCTAGGAAGCAGACCTGTCTGTGTTGGGTGTTGGACGCTTTTCTTTTGTTTCCTCCCGACGATACAGTACACGGTATATTCGTCACCCAGTTTGTTCAGTGCTCAGCGTTGTAGTCAAATCGATTTTCTTATAAGTTCCAATCGGACGGTATACACTACCTATTATTCACACTTATTTGATTTTAGAAATCGAAATCAGCTCCATGTAACAGGAACTTTATGACTTTCAACAGTCATCGTTACTTTGTTAAATATATGCCTACAGTTAAAATTCCCCTTTATGTTTACATACCATGGGGAATACAGCTTTCATAATAAAACACTATTGTGTGTAGCGTCGTCAAAATATGTTTTCATTTATTACATGTGGAGTGTGTTTCAGCAAAATTGTTTACGTCAGGAAGCGTTTCTGATGTAATTCTGTTTCCACCTAAATGAAATGTATAAAGCGTACCCGCTAAATTACGTGAACTTTCTTGTCAGTCTACATTAATTACTGAGATATCGGTATGAAACGAAGTTACAGTAACTTCTACTTTAGTATCAGTTCAGGGGCGTTTCACTCGAAGAACAGGAGTGCTATTTTACAAGATATTAAAATATTAAGAAGTTATAACTCTTCGTTTTGTACATGAAACCGGTTGCTATCTTATAGTGATATTCGTGTTGTTACAGAGAACTGTCTCATCAAGTTGGTATGGGACTGCATTTTGATCCAGCTATATTGCATCCTTACCAAAGATGAATAGTGATAAATCTTTAAATGAAAACTGTCACTGATCACAGTTGGCTACTTGTGGCTGCAGTGACTCACCAATGGAAGGAAAATTCGTGGTATCTGAGGAGGCCTAACGAGCACTAAACTGCGATAAAACTTGAGCCCTTGTTCCTGGTCGAAAGCAAGGTCCATGTAGAAACCTTACTTACGGATTGTTCCCTTACTTCTTGGTGAAACAATTCGATATTTAAGGTAGAAAAACAAGTACGCTGCTTTGTCCTTCTGATTTTTGTTTATTTCAAACTGTTTTCAGCTTATTAAGACATCTTCACAGAATAATTGTCTAGAGCGTCTGAAAGGCATAATAGTTTTAAGTAACAAAACAATATAGGTAAAGATACTATCACTTGAATTGTGTATTAAGTATCATACTTGGTACTTAACGTCGAAATTTCACGTTAAATAATAGAAACAGTAGAACACAATAAAAAATTAAATATTGCAATATTTAAGATTAAATGGTTTAATGCAAAATCTAAATTTTGTCAGTTCTTTACATTGGTTGCGAAACTGTAAACTAAGCACTCTTCATTTATGTTGTGCAAGTAATGAGTTTTTAAACGTTTAAACTAAACTTTAGGCAATGGATAGTGTAAATACATAATAATTAAAATTCTAATCTTACAGTATAACTGGTTACATGGTTAAGATGCCATATATTGTGAGGTTGCAAAGTTGGTTGAGAAATATATAACTGAACGCTAGTACCTGAGTTGTACAACCAATATGATTTAAAATGAAAGTTAGGTTTTTTTTTTTTGGTAATTGGCAATATGAATCACACAGACATGTGGCCCTCTATTGCATTCTACTTCGTCTTACATCCATACTGATGACGAAAAAGAATATCCAGACAGCATTAGATACCATTACAATGATTGCAACAAACGATGTCTATTGTGTACTCTACCACATTTAGAAAAACTATCTGACAAATTTTTCAAAACCGTTAAATCCCGCAATTACAGACCTTCATTTTATGTAATAGGCGCTATAGCTCATATCATATGCAACAGTCGTATAATATAAGACAGACTCCATATTTGCTAGACATTTTCTGAAAGCGGTACACAGATACCAAGTCAACACAAAAGTACTACATGTAGCCAACAGAGAAGAAAGCTAAGCCGGTCAGAAGCACTTAAGTTAAACAGGCAGTTAGCTCAAAATAAATAGCTGGTTCTAAATAATAAACTAGAGCTGAGCAATCGCCATTTTTAAGCTTCGCAAGACGGAACCAGCCAGCCACATACGCACAAGCTGGCACAATGACACACTGGTACCCAAAATTAAAACACTATGCAACTTCCTGTCCCTTACCTTGCTCACCCAACAAATTTCAATCATATAACTTTTAACAGTTTAATATTGTTTGTTTTAACCATGTACCGTTCTTCACATTGCTGACTGCGTTAAAAGGTTATTTAAAGTGTAAAATATCTTTCTTGCAGCATATACCGTATAACGTGTAATGCTGTAAGATTGTGTATTTTCATGTTGTGTGTAATACTGTAATAAAAAGCACGTTTGTTGCACAACGTAAATGAAGAGCGCTTAGTTTAATATTTTTTCAGCTAATGTCAAGACATAACGAAATTTAGCAATGTAGTCACTTAATCAGTAATATTGCGCAGATTCATTATTTATTGTGGGTAACATTAAGAAATAAGTTTGATGAAAGTCAATCAATGCAAGTGATTGTACTTGTGCATTTAATGCTTGGATACCTAAGGACCAGAATCCCTTTTAGACGCTAGTCAATTGGTTATTGAAGTTGGCCTAATAAGTAGAAAACTAGTTTGAAATAATCGACAATCTGAAGAACAATAACAGTGTATTTTTTATTCAACCTTTATTCCATGTACAAAATTGAACAGATTTTGAAACCAGGGAATCGAGGTTAAGTATTGTTAAATAGTAAGTTCATTTCATAAGTAAAAGCTGCAAAAGGCAAACTACAAAAAGGGAATGTCATGAAAAAATTCCTTTATGTTGTTGAATGTTAGAAACGCTCATTTTCAGTCCTGCAACAACGTCTTGACAGACTAAAGAAACCCTTCCGACGTCATTGTACCATGTTGCAACAGTGGGATGGTTCAATCTTCCTGCGTCGTATAAACTTATTGAGGTATTGAGTTTATCCAAAGGAAAAAGTCCACTAGCTTCAAATCAGGCGGACGTGTAAGCCAACACTTTTTTGATTTTTAAATCATTGGCTGTCTGGAACTGCCCACTGAGCCAGCTCAACAGTGGAATATCAGTTACGATGAACGAACGTACGGACAAAACAACAGCCAGTCCCTGAGCGGTGAAAGGTTCCGACCCAAATGGAATCGAACCCAGGCCCCTTCCGTTGCCAATCCGTCACGCTGACCGTGGGGCTAACGAGGCGAACGCCTAGGGTACGCCGTTTCCCCTTACTTTGTCTACAGGTACTAGGGCATACTGCTTCAACGCTTTCCTGACCTCAAGCCGGTCGTGATCCGGAAACTCGTCTTGCTGGTACCGAATATGTTCTCAATTGTGCTTTCTCCATCAGTGCCGGCAGCACTTCAGTAAGCAACTGCGTGTATCTTTCATCCGTCAAGATTTAAGCATTTGAAACAGGTCCAATGGCGTAGTCGTATTACCCCGCAGAGCTTTTACACCCCACCGCGTCTGACGCTTAGCTTCGACAGAGGTGGATCTCAGTCCCCCGAGAATCTGTTCTTCGTGCATTCCGGTCTCCATTATAAGTAAGCGTAGCTTCACGGGTGAAGAAAATTCTTTCTAAAGAGAATCTGTTACTATGATATCGCATCAGAACTGAGTGAGAGAATTAAATTCATCGTCCACAATGACGACAGATAATGTACTCTACTGCTATAGATAAAACAAGTGACACACATGGAAGGTGTTTACTCGCAAAAATGTGAACAACACTTGGCTGACATATTCGAGAGGCAGTCGCAGTTTTCTGCGGCTAACCCACCTGGATGCCAGAATCTGCCTACGGCGGTCGTTGTGCGAGAAGATAAAGTGTTCACGTCCAGGTGGCCCAGCGGCGGTAGGGTGAGACAGACTAATCGCAGAAGAGTACTGAGACTACGTCGCTCGACGGAAGTAACTTTAAGTAAAAGCTTATTGAGCATATAGTAAGAATTACGGAAGAATATAGTCCGAAATAGCTTCCCACATGGTTCCATCAAACCACGTAGAATCGAGAATCATTATAGGCTTATTGTGAGGATAGATATACCAGCAGGATATATTTATCGATTTCAGTTTGGCTTAATTAACAGTGCAGTTTTTGTTAATTTCGGAACTATGATATAGAAGATTTATGGACAAAACTATAGGTGAGGCAGATTTTGTGACTCTCCCAGGCAAAATTATCAAGATATCAATATCAGCAGCTGGACTGCGATTACGAAGCGTTATTGTGGATAAAATTCCATTTGAAATGCCGGACCAACACATTCTGTTGGTACTGACATTTTTTGTCATGGTTCTCGATGTGAAACAAATGAAATAGGCGACGAACACCAACTTCACTGCTTTTTATGCTGTTCGAGTACTCCGCTCTAATTAAGAGAAATATGTGTCGTCTTTCATTAACCCTATACTAGCACAGCCTCGTAGAATGTACCATAGCAGTAGAGTATAAAGCACTAAAACTTTTTACCTAATTTGGCACGCAGCATACCATAGGAGATGTAATACTTCCAGTCAATTTTCGCATAGCGTAGAAATATGACTTCCTTTGCATAATCTGGGTGTAATGCAATTTTCGCTGATTTACAAACAACGTAACATTTTCCTCTAGGTCTCTATAGTTAATATGAAAGGATTTCATGCCGTGGCCACAATTGAGAGTCTACGGAAACCTTTGCTGTATATGGGCAAGTTGGTCACTTACGCCCAACTTGTGTTCGTAGGCTCCAGCAACTACCATCAGATCGGAGCGTGAAGCGCAATCACAACATGATAACGGAAACGGAGAACTGCTGTGACTAATAATTCAGTCAGCCTAGTGAACCTGTCTAGCAACATACTAGATCAATAGCCCAAAGACGAATATCAAGGAGGGGCAAGTGAAGTGAAGGATGTTCAAAACTACCAGTCATACGCACTGTCGAACCACTTAGTGTACAGCCGAAAGCGTCACTGATACTCGATCCTTCGTTCCATTTGCAACCGTGAAGGATGTTTAAAACTAACAGTCTCACTCACTGCCGAACGACTTAGTGTAAAGCTGAAAGCGCCACTGATACAGGATCCTTCATTCCATTTGCAACCTCAATCACAGCCGGCGAGTTTTCGGCAAAAGACGGAAGATACTGACTTTCGCGATGTAGACATGGTTCTCATAGACTCACGAACAGGAATCCCCAATAAGTACTGAAACTCTAAATGGTCCTCTCGCATCAATACTACAAATCATCGGACAATCTGTATAATCGTACATCTTTCTCTCAACCGGAAACACAGCAGAGACAGTAGCGGTCTCCACGAGCACTGACATCACGACAAGAGTTTGCTTCCAAAGAATAGGACACGAAAGAAACGAGAATCAGGAAATAAAATAAAACGTTGACTTGAGATCCTCCGATGTCAGTTAAAAATGGTACAAAAGCGAATGCAGCTGTGAACAAGTACACTACGTGAACCATAACCGAAAAATAAAACTCCACTCTCGGACTGGCGCTATGACCCAAAAATCCTCTGGTATGAACACATGTCTCTTTAGGTGACAATCATGAATGCACGGACATATCCATTAGATACAGTACATGTAAACAGCATATATTCTGCGACCTAGATGCTTGAATTGAAGGGCTGGGAGCAAAACCGTGGAAAGACGCAATGGCTGGCTCGAGTGGGATCTGTTTCTCTAATAGGCAAAGGAAACCGAAAATGCAATTGAATTTTAAAGATCGTAATGATAGTGTAATAATTTTTTAGGATTATGGATCTCAGTATAATCCGTCTAGTGATGAAGAAAGCGAAGAAGATCATAATACCAGCCATCCGGAGTGACCGAGCGGTTCTAGGCGCTACAGTCAGGAATCGCGCGACCGCTACGGCCGCAGGTTCGAATCCTGCCTTGGGTATGGATGTGTGTGATGTCTTTAGGTTAGTTCGGTTTGAGTAGTTCCAAGTTCTAGGGCACTGATGACCTCAGCAGTTAAGTCCTATAGTGCTCATAGCCATTTGAAACATAATACCAGCAATGTAAGTACTTGGCTCAGTATACATTTAGGTTGTTGTGGTTAACATGTTTTGATCTTAGAAAACTAGTCACGTGCTTTGGTGAATTCTAAGATTAAAAAGTGTAATTAAAAATACTATTAAACTATCTCTTATGCATTATAAACCGTTGAATTACTTTATTTAATCTTCTAAGCGTATTTATTTGACTTACCATGTTTTGCACTTGTGAAATGAACACTTGAAGAGGGCTACAGTTCCGAAGGTAGTACGCTAATCACAGTTCCCTGGAAAAAGAGGGAAAACACAGATGAATCTTAAAAGTACACAAATCATGATAGAATCATTTGAGATGCAGTAACAGAACACAGAGGGTGGTAATGAAAATATGCCTGTAAAAAAATTTTTAATTAACAATAGGAAGGGAAAGAAGCATAAGAGTGGAGTGGCCTTGAGCACACAACGGCTAACAAAGGAATAATTGGGGGAAACGAGAAATAGGTCATGACTCTGAGCGCAAGAAACAGTGTATTGTTACGATTACACAAGAACATCTTCTTATAACAATATTACAATAAAATGAAGATAGGTCACAGACCAGAAGAAGACTTCAGTGAAGAGAACTGTCCTTCAATAATAACTAAAGAAACATAAATAGGCTCAATTCATATATATTGCAGTATCAATGTTCACTGTATCGGTCTTATTTCTCAAAGTAAACGGGTGTGAAAAAAATGCCAGGATGTGTTACAGAACCAAAAATTTATGAAATAGCTATAGACTGAATATGTTAATTAGTATTAATTAAGGTTCATGTCATATCAATAATCTCTTAGAAGAGAAAAATACATACACACTTAAATATTAAGTATATCCTTTACACCATTATTAAGACATTGTGAAATTCATAAATTTTGTGTTATGGTGTAATATTTTCAACAGATATTACTTAACACTCATTCCTTAAGAATTATGTGACATTAAACTTACAGTAATTTCCCTGTTATTAAGATTACTTTTATACGTATCTCCGTTTGTAGAGATAATTTTATCCTCAGTTGATGTTTACACAATAATGATCAAATGGGTCCACATTATTACAAACAACTTTTCATGTTAAGAAGATAAGACAGTTATGTGTTCCTCAGTGTGACAGAATACATTTTTCTCCTGAATTAAATAATATATATAAATGAGCCTTTACACTGAAATAACATAATTATTAATATTAAAAAACATGGTAACCGACATTTCAGATGAATTTTCGCATGAAAAACATGATAAGCCACACAAAATAGTTAGAAAATATTAAAGACATTATTCTAATTTAATAAACTGCTTCTCTGTATTTAACTGTCATTACTCTCAATTTTCCAGCTTACAATATGTAATGTACATTTCAGGACGAGGAAAGCTGAGTTATCATGGATCTTGGTTTCCTTTGGGATACCATGTTCTTGCCCAAAGCCCTTCAGTTGTGGAACCATTTACGGGAAACAGAAGTCGATGTCACATATATACAGGTAGTATTATCTCCTGACGCTGCAAACGCCACCGGATTGGACTCATGTCAAGGAAAGGATTATCCTGCACACTTGCAACTTGTCTCCCATATGGTAGAGGCAACAAATGCCTACTCTTTGAACAAATATTATTTTATGTCCCATCATGGTCAGGAGCTTGAGGCGAGAGAAAAAAATTCCTTAAGGTGCATCAAACGCAGCTTGTTACAACTTTCGGAGCGCATACGATTATAGTGAGCGATTTTAACTGGACAAGTCCTAATTTTTACTTTTGTGCCGAACTGGAAGGAACTACGGCCAAAGTACTGTTGGTCGATGTGTGGTGCCAATGGAAACTCTTAAACTCAGCCTTTATTTGCGTCACAGTTACAGGGGTTAGGAATCTTGATAGAACATATGCTCAGATGCAAATGGGGGCGGGTATAGCAGACTGTGAACTACAGCATTCACACATACACACTATGTGATGAAAAGTATCCGGAAATCGGGATGAAAATGACTTACAAGTTCGTGGCGCCCTTCATCGGTAATGCTATAATTCAATATGGTGTTGGCCCACCGTTAGCCTTGATGACAGCTTCCACTCTGTTCGGCATTCGTTCAGTCAGGTGCTGGAATGTTTATTGGGAAATTGCAGCCCATACATGACGGAAACATCAGTGTAGGCCTGTGCTGGGATTGTGCCATGCAAAACAACAAGCGTTGGAAGCCCCATCCATGGAAAACACGACCACACCATTAAACCACCGCCTCCGAATTTTACTTTGACACTACACACGCTGGCAGATGACGTTCACCGGGCAGTCGCTATATCCATCCCCTGGAATCGGATTGTCACATTGTAAACCGTGACTCACCACTCCATCCAACGTTTTCTCACTGTTCAACAGTCCAATGTTTACGCTCCGCACGCCAAGCGAGGCGTCGTTTGGTATTTACCGGCGTGATGTGTGGCTTATGATCAACCGCTCGACCAAGAAATCAAAGTTTCCTCACCTCCCGCCTAACCTGTATAGTACTTGCAGTGGATCCTGATGCAGTTTGGAATTCTTGTGTGATGGTTTGGATAGATGTCTGCCTATTACACATCACGGTCCTCTTCAACTGTCGGCGGTCTGTGTTAGTCAACAGACGAGATCGGCCTGAACGCTTTTGTGCTGTACGCATCCCTTCACATTTGCACTTCACTCTCACATCGTAAAAAATGGACCTAGGGATGTTTAGGAGTGTGGAAATCTCGCATACAGACGTACGAAAGAAGTGATACCCAGTCACCTGACCACGTTCGACGTCCGTGAGATCCGCGGAACGCCCCATTCAGCTCTCTCACTATTTGTATTGACTACTGAGGTCACTGATATGGAGTACCCGGCAGTACCTGGCAGCGCAATGCACCTAATGAAAAATTAATGCTTTTTGTGGTGCCTGGATACTTTTGATCACATGTTTTAATTTGTCGCTGCACATTGCCTGTCACTTTGTAGTGCCACAAGCATCAACTTATTTACACATCCGGCAGCTTATGGCTACAAAACACAAGCAGCCTCGCCGAGAAAGTAGCATTTGGGGACAGATTCGTTTCTCTCTGCTCTGGGCACAGAAGCGAAATTGAGAAGTGAGTCAGTTGTGGTTGTGCTAAGACGAAAACCACTAAGTTTTTAAAGCATTATATTTGGACAAAAGGTCAGAAGCTACGATCAACTGAAGATCATTGTTTTACAACAATCATAATATAATGTGAAAATTCTACCATCTAATTGGTCCTATTTCGTACCATGTAATACATGGCTAAGTCTCACCAAATTACTAGCACAGCTACAAAAGGAGGCGCAATTATGCTCTGGTATACAGCGTCAGAGTTAAATAAAACCATATCCACATGGAAAATAAAAACAGCTCTCCCCTCCTTCATGGATCCGCAGGTCCAAGATCATAATGCAAAAAACGCCACTAAAATCAAAATAACCCAGCAATGTTAAGAACCCTACGCCAGCGCAGTTGCCCCAGCCATCCATGGCTTGCTCGAACCGCTGAACATATGCAGAAGATGAACGACACAAAGGCCAAACTTTCTCATCATCATGATAGCGAAGAACTAACGCAAATCTTATACCGGCACCCAATTAAATAAGGCGCCTGGAGTGAACACTATCGATCCGAGCCTTTATGAGAGGTTTTGGCACTTGCTGTCACCACTACTCCGGCAGGTCTCTAACGTACTTTGAAATGGTATACTATTACCGAAGACTTCCACCTAGGTAATCACTGAGCTTAAAGGCAAGCAAGCCGAATCGACAATGTCACAACATTATTGACCCATCACGTAGCTTTATTCTGACTTCAGTTTTATATGCGGGCACTCAAGCACGAATGCGGACGGTCACCCCTGTAACAATCTACTAGTGTGGTAGATCTACGCGAGAAAATCTTGACTATATAGACATGTTGTGTCAATGACGTGGCAAGCTATTCCTACCTTAGACAGTGGCTACTGACTCACGCCTTTGGGCCAAACTTCGTTCAGACTATAATGGGATGCATCTTGCATGCCAGAATCGGAATAAGGCTCTATCAGTCCGACATATCTTACGCCACTTTCCACCGGGGTCTGAGATAAGCATACTGTGCGGTTAGCCATTGACCCATGACCGCGATGCACCCATTCCAGCAACCAGGGCCGCACATTACTCAGACATAATTATGAAGTTCAAGCACTCGCAGAAGACGTCAGCGTTAACATTTTTGGCCAAGCACATCTTCGTCTCACGTAACAACTCACACAGGAATATGAATATGGTAGCTGTCCACCTTCAGAAGGCGGAAATCAACCCTGCTACAAGTGGTTTGTAAAGAAGTCAAACATCTATTGTGCTGGCTTCCAAATGTCACGCTGCGTAAGAAACTCTGTTTATATATCTCAGCCAAAGGCCAGATTATGTTAAATAAGACCTGGATGAATAAAATGCAGACTTTCGAATGCAGAGGCATTTTGAGAGATTAAAATGGCCCATTTCATTAACACCTAGCTTTACCTACGCTCGACTAAATCACATTAGTATACCCCATTCAGGTGAACATAGCGAAACACATTCCGGCAGTTGCTGCTTGGATAATCTGGTTGTCTAGCATCTGTAACTTACCCTCTCTGTCATCAGCCACATCCATTTCGGAAGCATATAGTATACGCACTCCTCCAATATTTTTTACTCCAGATCTACGTTCAGTTTATTATTAGCTACCAGAAATTTGTCTCCTTCGGTAGCTAATCCATATTTTTCTTACGGTCATCTCCCCTTTGGTAAACCCCTCCAAGATATCCGAATGGTGCACTTATACGGAATATTTTATCAATGGGGAGATCAAGACATTTTTTCCATTGCAAGTGGTGTGGATGCATATTATATGTCTTTAATACGTGGTTTCCATTGCACTCTGCATCGACACGCCGTTGTTCGTCGCTGATAGAGTGCCCTGCAAGTCTGTTACCTTCTCAGCCGTCATTCAGAAGGCCTTGGGAGAGCGCGAATGACATTTGATGCCTGAATCCCTCTTGTGTCTTAAGGAAATGTAATCTATCTCCGAAAGAAGTGCCATACCAAACACTCGCTCGAAAAATTTTGAGTGTATTTCGTCGGACTTGTACCTGTATTGTGGCGGATTACTAAAGGAGAAGGAGATGATCGTTCGTAGACATATCTTTGGTGTGACGTCAGGTGTGCTGGACTGTCTTTCAAATTGCTTGCTAATATTGTACTAAGTTTTGGATCTCCGATACTTATTTTCAGATTTATTTCTGTTAATATTTGCTCTAAACTTAACTTATTACTGGGTTTTCTATTCACCTTAGTTTCTCTTTCTGAGTTATTGATTCGAATGGCCTGTTATTTGTGAGTGTGCTTAAGTCGTTCATCCAAGTCTCGGGCTTCAACAGTGTGTTTAGAGCTCGTGGCCTGTGGTTGCAGCTGTAGCGGTTCTACAGCTAAGCAGTGACAAAGGTGTTTGCCCCCTGTTTTACAATTACTAACTTCAGTAGTTTTCAGCGGTGTCTCGTGCTGTTTCTGACGATATAACGGTTTAATAAACTTTCTTAAACTTTCACCATCTGTGTTTGTTAGAGCTGCTTGTGCATTAAAGCCGTTTAGTAAATTTCGTGCAGCAGTTTTAAGATGTCATTTCTTATTGTTCTAGTGAAATATTTCCGTAACATAATCATTTACGGTTTTAATTTCGTTGACTGTTCCAATGACCGCTTCAGTTTTTGGTTTTAGCTAATCTATTTTGTAAGTTTTGGTGTTATTGGAATTAGTTGCGGCTTAGTAGTACCAATAAAAGTTGTTGCTTTCTTAGTAGAGAGAGAATTTGGGGAGCACTACTCTTTAAATAGTTCCTTTGTTGTAACTGAATTTCATTATCATAGACGTTTAGGTTTTTCAGTAACTATTAATATTTTATCATGAGAGGGAAGTGTGGGCTTTGTCACTGGTTTGTGGGTAGTGGGTTAGGGTATGGCATTTGTTCCAAGTATTTTCATTGGGGAGGAATGCAGTGGGGAAGCCAGTGGGCATTCTAGCGAGATCCCCTCTTAGATATGCTGAATTTGTAGCAGAAATAAGTTGATAGAGGAGCAGGAGCGGAAGATCTATGGCTTTCAAGTGCAGTTACAAGATGTTAAGGAGGAACTAGATGCGCTTAGGAGAGTAAAGAGTGCTGCGGAATAGGAACAGGTTGTCGGTAAGAAGGCAGCTAGGAGGAGGAGATATTGAGACTGTTGTATTTTGCGTATTAGCTGTCAGAATTAAGTGGAGAGGAGCGTCTTGTAGCTGTAAATGTAGTAAACATGGAGCAGTCCTAAGGAGTTAGGAAATTTAAGTCAGTTGCAAATTCTGACAGAAAGAAAAAATGTTTTGCTGTAAGGAAGTTCGGGTGGTATAGGTGTGGGTCAGCAGTTGTAGCAAGAGTTTGGGAATCAGTAACAAGTCACCAGCATTGTGAAGCCTACTGTTGGGTTGGTGCAGGTGGCTGACAGCATAGTTGAATTATGTAGGAGTTTTACGAAGGAGGATCAGGAAGTGATTGTGGGTGGAGCAGGGAATAGTCTTCACAGGGTCGGGGAATATGATGTAGGTGGTGACCTGGTAAAGATACCTACTCCAACCAGTGGCACTAATACGCACTTCGTGCAAATGTTTTATCGTCATGATCGGTCTCATCTAAATGCTGCTCTTAGGCATGTTAACATGGGTCCTCAGAAGGCAAAGATGGCGGAGGGCATGTCTCGCATTGCAGTGGAGCCAGCTGAGTCTCACTAGATCGGGTTTCACAAGGCATGGCTAGCACCTCAGTAGGTATGTGAAGGCGACGCTGGCAGAGTTTATACGTGACAATGTAGTTGGTGGTAGTGAAATCACTCATGAAAAATCCCCTTAGTTGTTGGTGTCAGAAATGCACCTTTTTTAGACTGAAATCAGCTGATAGGTAAACCTGCTTAAAGGAAGTCGCGCTAACACAGGACTCAGCCTTAGAGAAGGTCAAGTACCCAAGTAGAGAAGGAATTAGCTTATTTCATTAAAATATGAAAGGTTGTAGAGATAAAATTAGTGAACTGCTTATTGTTGTTGACTCTGACATAACTGGCATATCGGACCACCACTTAAATAATCATTTATCAGGGTACAGATTAGCTGGCTGTTTATTCAAGAAGTTCCATCCTGAGTGGGGAGTGGCTGTGCAAACAAAAAGCAGTATTCCCTTTGAGTCTGCACTAAACAGGTATTTGAATGTTGTGCAGAGGTAGTTGAATTTAGTGAAACTAAACCACTAATAGTTGTTATATATAGGTTCGCTAACTCTGACTTCAGACCATTTCTGCTCAGCCTACTGAGGGTTCTAGGTTCACTTTATAGACAGTACGAAAAATAAGTTATGTGTAGTGAATCACTATTAATTTTGTATATGATTGTGGAAGAAAAAGGATGTTGGTAGATCTCCTAAATTCATATGAACTTAAGCAGTCTGTGTTTTTTCCATCTAGGATGCAGGGAAACAGTGGTACAGTCATACACAATATTTTTATTCAATCTTCACTACTAAATATGCATTCTCTTAATAAAAGGGCGAATGAACTATCAGACCATGACGCCAAAATTTTAACTCTAAAACGATTTTGTACTCAAAAAAATGCTATACATAATTACAAGCTGTGTAGAATAGCTAATCCATCGGCAATAGAGTGTTTCTTCAACCTCGTTAAGGTACAAGAGTGGCAGAATATTTATAGTGCCGATAACACAGATGACAAATACAATGCTTTCCTTAAAACTTTTCTCATGCTCTTTTGGAGTTGCTTTCCATTAGAAAGCCTTAAACAGGCACTAGCAGTAAAAGGCAGTCTGTATACCTGACTAGTATGATACGGATTTCATGTAGAACAAAGTAGGAATTATATCCTAATGTTAGAAGTGGGCACAACCAAACTACAGCAGCCCATTACAACAGAATCGTAAGCTGTTTAAAAATGTTATTAGGAAGGGAAAGAGTATGTGGTGCGCAAATAGAATAGGTAATAAACAAAATTAAATTAAAACAGCATGGTCAGATGGTCTGTTGTGAACGAAGTGTCTGGTCAGCAGTACAAGATCGACGACATACAGTCAGTTAGTCGTAAAAGTAGTTCTTTTACTATCATCTTATAAACATTACTGGTGAGTTAAATAAAAACTTAATTACTAGAGGGAAAGATATAAATCTCTTTGAAAATGCCTTTCTGAGATTGGTGTCTGAAATAATCCTCTGTGATGCTGACTAGGGAGATATTAAGTCAGCAATTAAGTCACTGAACACCAAGGACTCTCGTGGGTATGATGGAGTTCCTAGCAGAATATTAAAGTATTGTGCTGCACTTGTTACCCCTGTAGATAGCATTTTTTGTACTTTTTCCTTTAAGAATGGTCATTTTATGAAAGATTAAAATACTCAGTAGTAAAGCCGCTTTATAAAAAGGGAGAAAAGTATAATGTAGTCAGTTTTCGACCTATTTCCATGCCATCAGTATTTGCTAAAGTTATTGGAATGGCTGTTTCTGTAATGATAATTGATTATTTTTTATAACATAATTTGCTATCAAGTGTACAGTTCGGGTTTAGAAGTGGTTAAACAAATGAAAATGAGGTATTCTCTTTTCTCTGTGAGGCACTGGACGGATTAAACAAAAAGTTCCGCCGCTACGCGTTTTTTTTTATTTAGCTAAGGCGTTCGATTGTATTGATCAGAAAAAGCTACTGCAGAAGTTCGATAATTATGGAATTCGTGGAGCAGCTCACCATTGGTTCACCACTTACTTTAACAACAGACAGCAAAAGGTCATTATTCACAATGTTGAGAATGGCTGTGATGTGGGATCTGAGTGGGGCACAGTCAAATGGCGGAAGTCCCAGGGATCAGTGCAGGGTCGACAACTGTTCCTTATTTATATAACTGATGTGTCCTCTAGTATTACAGGTGGTACTAAAATATTTCTGTTTACTGATGGCGCTAGCTTGGGAGTAAAGGATGTTGTGTGCAATATTGTCTCTGTTTCAAAAAGCGCATTTGATGACATACGTTCATGGCTTATAGGCAGTAAACTAACGCTAAAACGCAGAAAGACTCAGTTTTTATATTTTCTAACAGACAATACAACAAAAACCGACGTTTTAATTTCACAGAATGGGCAAACGATTAGTCAATCTCAACAGCTCAAATTTCAAGGTGTTCAGATTGTAAACTGTTGTGAAAAGCCATTGTTCGGTATCTTGTTCAAAGACGTAACGCTGCCATTTTTACTATTCGAAATGTATCTGAAGTAAGTGATCGTTTGACATGAAAAATAGTCTACTTTGCTTATTTTCATTCGCTTATGTCGCTTAGTATTTTATTTTGGGTTAGGTCTTCATTTCTCAAATGTTATTTTTGGCTCATAAATGCGCAATTTGGGCTATAAGTGATGTAAGTTCGTGAACCTCTTGGCGACCCCTGTTCGTTAATCTGGGTCTTCTGACATTAGTCCCTCAATATATTTATTCTTTACGGTATTTATTGTTAACAAGTCAGCTTATTCCCAAGAATAAGCAGCTTTCACCCAGTTAATACTAGGCAGAAATCCAATCTGCATCTGGATCGCACTTCTGTGTCTCTTCTACATGAAGGTGTGCTCCATACTGCTGCGTCCATTTTCAGTAAACTATCACAAGAATTCAAACATCTTAGCACTAATCCACTCGCTTTAAATTCGAAACTGAAGATTTTCCTCATGGGTCGCTCCTTCTATTCTGTCGAGGGGTTCCTTGAAAAATTATGCTGATTCGTATGTTGATTGCGTTTACTGACACTTATGACTAGTCTTTTTTGGATTCATAAACATTTTATATGTTATTATTTTTATGTTGTAATTTCATGTACTGACACGTTTCATGACCTTGTAGATCTGCTCCTCAGTCCTGTCCTACTGAACCAGACGTGTAAAATGAAAAAGAAAACGAATAAATAAGATAAAAACCATATCGATATGGGATTGTTCCCTCGTTGCGAGAGAGTTACCGAGATGCTCAACAATTTCCAGTGACGGACCCTGGAACAAGAGACTCAGTACATCATAGAAAGGTTTGCCGCTGAATATTCTACTTCGTTCGTTCCAAACAGGGTCCTTCAACAACTTACTTTGTCCCAACATAAGCCTCGCGAATTGGGCACGAAGAGAAAGCCAGATATCAGATGTTATACGAAGCTCCATCGAGAATTATGTTTGCGGATTATAGATACAGATGTAGGTGAACGGTCTCGGACAGTTACTTTTCCGACATAAACACTCTATTTCAGAAATGGAAAGCGAGTTGGGGTACCCACACTCACAACGGAGATATTTCACATCAGCCGCCACAGCGTTTCCACAGCATTGCCCCAAGAAATAAGCTGCTAAACCGATTAACCTGCCCTCGCCTGAGTTCAGTTCCTGCTATCCACGGCAGTCTGCTAATTAAAGGGATTTAGAGAGTTGAGCTATTGCATTCATGATGTATACTGACACCACAAATCTACTTCCTTCAAGTCGTCTGTTACATAAGATTAAGAGTTTATATATACCAACAACCTGTAGCGCATTTTTTTTGTGTAATAAGGAGTCTACAACACCTTCAGGACTAAGTATGCATAGTTTGACTTATAGTAGTTACAATACATATAACTTCAGTAATTGTTCTCAAACAAATAATGGTACTTCGAGAACTACTAGTAACCTACGAATTCGATCTAATAATTGTAGTAGACGAATTAATAATAACACTAAGACAACGAATACCTGGCAAGAGAAATGAAAATTACGTAGTAAACCAGGAACAAATAAAATTTTAACCAGTATTCTGAACTGTGGTACAATGATGTTTCCAAGCTTTATATTAGTTTCTAATGTAGAATAAAATGTTTGTGGAAAGATAACACTTATACACGTAACAAACTCCGTAAGAACTCCCCCTCAGCGTGAAGCAAAGTAAAGATCGAATTGTCTGGGAAGTCCCAAAAGTTGTAGCAGGGGTGTTAGAGATTCCTTGGGTTCCCAAAATTAATAAAAAAAATATTACTGCCTCTTAAAGCATTAATTACTTACGGTATACGTGCCGTGCTCGAAATACACTCCAATAACAATAAAACTGATAAATAATAAAAACGGAGCACAAGAATTTAACGAAAAATATTGAAAGGTTACTCCGAATAGAAAATAGGCACTTTTTATATCTATGAAATCGAGTACTAATTATATGTAATATAGTACTTATATAGTTAATTCAAATAAAGGACAGACAAACCACTGTTTGTAGCGTTTATAGGCCACAGTATAAGCTATGCTTCGTTAGCAGCTACGCGCTGAAAATTAGCCACGGAAAGGATTTACAAATCCTGGGTGTTTCTGGAAAATGAATCACCCAACACGCCATAAATAAACACTTCGGTATCATTGCTTACTTCCAATGAACAGAGAGGTAATGAAAAATTTGGTAAATGCACGGTATGGTAATATCTAGTATTAAAAGTGATATGAGATCAATTGACAAAAGTTCAATTAGAATTAATGTCTACATTATTCCAAATAATGTGAACAACATACAACACCTGTATCTCTGCGATCCACTCTTACGTGCTTTCCTAATGAATTAGGTTACACGGTCCTCACAGCTTCCAGTGCTTTAATCACTCCTTTCATTGCAGTATCTCTACCTCTCCTCAGTCCATATATGCCGCTAACGACATACTCGTAACATCAAAGATAGCAGGTTCTGACAAGTAAAAGTACCACCAAACGGTATTTTCAAAATAGTCACCTTTAATTGGTTTTCTTGCGTTTCTCTTTTCAATGGCAGTCAGAAATACCTGAGAGACAGAGAGACTATGGTAAGTGGGGTGGAACAAAAACTCGCTGAACTCGTATGTTGTAGTTTATCCAGTTTTTAACGCGATGTTGGACTATGTTATTTTGATACAGTGTTCTTACTAACTACCGACAAAGTTCAAAATTTCACATAACAGAGTGGAAAATGTTCCAAGACTATATTACTGCCAAACATGTTTTGCAGACTTCATTGTAAGCAACGCTACTATCTAACTATAGACGTAAGTCAGTGTGGTAAAGAAGTTTCATTGACATCAGGCAACTTAACGATGAGAGGTATTTTTTTCTTTCATGTATATACTGACCTCTCTTTCGGGTTAGGGAATTTTGAATCTCATTCACGCACCGATTTACTGTACTCTGCTATTGGTTGACGCCATCAAAATAGCACAACTTTGATGCAATATAAATATTCTACAGCAGGGGTGGGCAATTGTTTTGACTCAGGGGCCACATTATAGGCCCAGAGCAGTGAAAGCGTTAAATTGCATTGATTAGTTAGCTTTACATTTCGTAAAAGGTATCATTAAAGTCAATAGATATAAATGAAAGAGTCAGAAGCAAAGGGGTATAAGTATACTTCTTATAATTTTGATAAGACTAAAGTCACTTCTACCTCTTTCCTTCTGACATCCTCAAATAAGATAGTTGTGTACAATTTCATTAATTTTGCTACTTTAATATCATCTCCAAGTACATTAAATTTTAAAACAAGTTTAATGGGACAAATGTATCCTATCAGAGTTTTTGGACAATTTATTTGAAATCAGGAGTCAGACTGCAAGTTGATATTCTCAGCACAGCCTACAAATTACTATCTGTTAAACAGCTTCGGTTTTTGCTCTTGTTGATTTTCAAGCAAGGAAAACTTTGTTCACAGATATACGTCGATCCGAATGTGGAGAACATTTTGCCTGCAAATTTCTTGATACATGGAAATTTTTCAGCTGACAAAGATTTATAAAAGTCAACTAAAGTAACAGCACTAAACATTTCTTTCACTGCGTGATCTGCCTGCATGTCAATCAGTTCGCCGGCCGGGGTGGCCAAGCGGTTCTAAGCGCTACAGTCTGGAACCGTGCGACCTCTACGGTCGCACGTTCGAATCCTGCCTCGGGCATGGATGTGTGTGATGTCCTAAGATTAGTTAAGTTTAAATAGTTCTAAGTTCTAGGGGACTGATGACAACAGCAGTTAAGTCCCATAGTGCTCAGAGCCATTTGAACCAGCCAGTTAGTTGAAGTTGCAGTTCCTGTGGCGCAGTGTCAATATCAGCAGTGGTAGGATACGATAAAACATTTAACTGAGGCTCAATTTTCTTAAAATCGTGAAATCTTGTAGTCAACTCAGCCTCTAAACTCTTGCAGATAATCCCTAATCTTAGCTGAAACACTTGCGGGTACTTTCTGTTTCCCTAGTAATGGGAAATGACAAAATTAGCCTTTCTTTACTTGCCTTGCAAACGGACCTAGTTTTGTTTTAAATGCTTTGACATGTGTCCACATTTCATGAGCAAACAACCCCTTTCCCTACAATGTCACATTCAACTTATTCACTTTTTCAAAAATATCAGCTGCAAACATCATCTCATATGTCCACTCTTCACATCCTTTTTTTGCAACAAAATCATGAGATATCTCCTTAGTTTTCAGAAATAAAATAATTCCATTGTGTAATGCCCAGACTCTTTTTCATACTTTGCACAAGCTCAACCACCTCCCACTGTTATGGTAAATTACATCTTCATGATCTGCCCCCACCTCCTCAAGAAGAGATTTGAAGTGTCTTTGATGGAGTGTCCTTGCTCTGATTGTGTTCACAACACCAACAACAGGATCTACCACATGCTTTAACTCTAATGCAGTCTTGCAGAGGCTTTCCTGATGTAAAGTACAATGAAAATCCAAAACATCATTGTCTGTGTCTTCGACTTTTAACTTGTTTTTCAAAAGTTCCACCATAATTATATTTGTCCCACAGAAAGCTCTGGCTCCATCTATTGTAATGCTTACCATTTTGTTCCAGGATAACCACTTGTTTCCACACAACTAACAACAAATTCTAACAAGTCCTGACCAGTGGTTCTATCTTTCATGGATACTATAACAAGTTATCCCTCGGTGATGACGAAATGTTCTTTAATTCCACGGATAAAGATGACTACTTGTGCAGTGTCTTCAATATCTGTGCTCTCGTCCATTGCCAGTGAAACCAAACAATTTCTTCGCTCACAGTCTTTAGCTGGTCTGCAAGTTGGTCACTAATTAAATCAATCCACAACGCTATAGACCTCCTTGACAACTAAACGCTGTCCAATTTGGTTTTAACCTCAGGACACACTACACTTGCACACTACCATGAATTGTTTAATAAACTTGCCATTCGATAAAGGTTAGTTTCGTTTAGCAAAATTATAGGCGACCTTGACACTTGCTTCTGTAGGTCTATTTTGAAGCGGTGTTTGCTTCGTAAATAACGCTTGTTGCTTCTTCAAGCGTTTCACGAACTATGCTGCTTTTATTTTTCGTTCTTCGTCTGAAAGTTTGCATTTAATGTCACTGTGTTTTGTTTCGTGATGTCGTTTCAGATTGTACTCCTTGAATACGGCAACTGTGTCATGGCATAATAAAAATGCGGCTTTATATCCTGCATCAATAAAGAAATATTTCCTCGTCCAGTCTTCATTAATCAAACGGCATTTATCACCTACTTTAGGCTTCTCCTTAGGAGTCATGATTGCACTGAGGTATATATATATTACGTTGTACTGCTACACAGACTAAACACAAGCAAACCACACGAAAATGAAGAAAATTGCTCTGAACGTCGTACTATTCACTCGGCGCGGGACAAATACAGCGCTACCATCAGATACCGCTTGGAACGTAAATTTGCGCCATTAGCAGGATGCACAGTGCTTTCTTTTTTCCGTGCCCGTGGCGGCTGCTGGTAGTGGTCCCGTAATCCACCGCACCCACACTGACTGCGTGACTGTAGAGACATCTGTCGGTAGTACGCACTACCAAGTAGCGCAGACGCTCGCGGATGTTTTAGGTCGCGCGGGGTAGGTAAATTTTGTTTTTCCTATGATTTTTGTAAATGTCTTGGCGGGCCACACAGAGCCCCTCCGCGGCCACATACGGCCCGCGGGCCGCTATCTGCCCACTCCTGCTCTGCAGACATACTACCATGAAAGAACCACTAGCTTAAGGTACATACTTTCTAACTTTAAAAACGATTTGATAATCCCAAATACCACAGAAGTCAGAAACTGTTAGACGTAAATAATATCCAAAAAGTTGCTCGAAAATGTTATAACTGCATTTCACTACCACAAACTACGTGAGGAGCAATAGGCTGATGGAAGGTGTCCTGGTGGATGAGCAGTTTGAGGACCCGAGGAATGTTTGAACACCTGAGACAATACAAACTAAGAATTCTTGTAGAGGACAGGCTGAAAAAAGGCAAATTTACACTGGGGTGATAAAATTCATGGGACACCTAATAACCTACTTTTGATCGGCATAATGCAACAGCTCGACATGGCGTGGACTCAACAAGTCGTTGAAAGTCCCCTGCAGAAATATGCAGCCACGCTTCTTCTATAGCCGCTGTTAATTTCGGATGTTTCGGAGGTGCTGAATTTTGTACGCGATTTCACTTCTTGATTATATCCCGTAAATTTCCGATGGGATTCATGTTGGGTGATCTGGAAGGCCAAATAATTCGCTCGAATTGTCCAGAATGTAATTCAAACCGACAGCAAACAATTGTGCTTTGCGTCAATTTCATTGTTGTTTGGGGAGATGACGTCCATGAATGGCTGCTGATGGTCTCCAAGTAACCGAACATAACCATTTACATTCAGTTATCGGTTCTATCGGACCAGAAAACCCCAGTTCGTTCTAAGCCAGCACAGCCCACACTTTTATGGAGCCACCGCCAGCTTGTACAGTGTCTTGTTCACAACTTGTGTCCTTGGTTTCTCGAACCTTATCGTTAGCTCTTACCTACTGAAGGAGGGACTCGTCTGACAAGGCCACGGTATTCCATTCGTCTAGCGTCCAACCGAGGTGGTCACGAGCCCAGGAGAGGCATTGTTGGCGATGTCGCGCTGTTAGCAAAGGCACTCGCGTCGGTCGTCTGCTGCCTTAGTACATTGACGCCACATTTCGCCGCACTGTTCTAACGCATACGTTCGTCGTACGTCCCACATTGACTTCGGAGGCCATTTCACTCAGAGTTGCCCGTCTGTTGGCACTGAAAATTCTATACAAACCCTGCTGCTCTCGGTTGTTAAGTGAAGGTCTTCAGCCACTGCGTTGTCCATGGTGAGGGGTAAAACCTAGAACTTGTTATGCTCGCCATACTCATGACACTGCGGTTTTCGGACTATTGTATTCTGTAACGATATCCGACATGGAATGTCCCATGCGTCTAGCTACATCTACCATTTGTCGTTCAGATCTGTTAATTCCAGTCATGGGGCCATAACCACGTTGGAAAACGTTTCACATGAATGCCTGGGGGTACACACACACACACACACACACACACACACAAATATATATATATATATATATATATATATATATATATATATATATATATATATATATATATATATAGATTGGGTGTTACAAAAAGGTATGGCCAAACTTTCAGGAAACATTCCTCACACACAAATAAAGAAAAGATGTTATGTGGACGTGTTTCCGGAAACGCTTATATTCCATGCTAGAGCTCATTTTAGTTTCGTCAGTATGTACTGTACTTCCTCGATTCACCGCCATGATTTCATTCGGAATACTCTACCTGTGCTGCTAGGACATGTGCCTTTACAAGTACGACACAACGTGTGGTTCCTGCACGATGGAGCTCCTGCACATTTCAGTCGAAGTGTTCGTACGCTTCTCAACAACAGATACGGTGACCAATGGATTGGTAGAGGCGGACCAATTTCATGACGTCCACGCTCTCCTGACGTCAACCCTCTTGACTTTCATTTATGGGGGCATTTGAAAGCTCTTGTCTACGGAACCCCGGTACCAAATGTAGAGACTTTTCGTACTCTTATTGTGGACGGCTGTGATACAATACGCCATTCTCCAGGGCTGCATCAGCGAATCAGGGATTTCACGCGACGGAGAGTGGATGCATGTATCCTCGATAACGGAGGACATTTTGAACATTTCCTGTAACAAAGTGTTTGAAGTCCCGCTGGTACGTTCTATTGCTGTGTGTTCCATTCCATGATTAATGTGATTTGAAGAGAAGTAATAAAATGAGCTCCAACATGGAAAGTAAGCGTTTCCGAACACATGTCCACATAACATTTTTTCTTTCTTTGTATGTGAGGAATGTTTCCTGAAAGTTTGGCCGTACCCTTTTGTAACACCCTGTATATATAGGGCGAGGTAGCATGTGTGTGCTATTTTTTATTAAAGAGATATGAATCCGTCTTAGGTTTTTTTTTTTAAATGAACCCTATGTTAAATTTTAGCGTGACATGATGGGCATAAAAAGAAGGTTTCAAGTATGTGTATATCATAATTTATAGGCGAAATGTTTTTGAGACACAGATGTATTGTCTTGTTGTGTTTGTCCTTCGAAGCGGCATTGTGCAATGCGACTTTTCCCGTTGTGTTGATTATATGGTAAACGTCACCAGTCCGTCCTATCACAAACACGCCCATTTACTCGACAATGGTAATACCTACTGCGGTATTTTGCACAAAAATTAACTCATCATATCGCGGAAATATTATTCACTTATTTGACAGCTGTGATACCACATACAGCTTTAAAATACAACAAGATGTTAATACATTTTAAGTAACACAAATACAAGTGTAAATGAATAGGCCGCTGTTGGTCACAAATATTTCGTACGTATTTGCTTTTTATTCGTAAATATTTGCTATTGATCACGATACGAAGCAAATACACACAAAGATGCAAGATACATACAGTACATGGTACAAATCAATGCTTCCCCTCTGCTGCAATCCACATTTGCAGTCGCCGTTCGAATGATTTTGAACTGCTGCGAGGGTGTCACGTGAGATATCATCGCAAGCTTCTATGATACGTCGCTTCATATTATCTGGCGTGGACGGTATCCGAGCATAAACTTTATGTTTGATTTCTCCCCACAGAAAAAAATGAAGAGGAGGCTATCAGGAGCCCGGGCTGGCCACTTCACTTCAGCACGTCGTCCTGTCCAATACTCGGGGAACTTTTATTTAACAGCTCTGTAGCCATACGGGATGAGTGAGTAGTACAGCTTTCATGTTGAAACGTCATGCACTGACCCGTAGCTAGTGGTACCTCTTCCAGGAAAATGGGCGGAAAGTTTCGCAGGAACTGTGAATAGTTAATGCCATTTAGTGTACCCAGATAGAATGACGTTTCCAATGATGACGCACCGAACGTTAAGACTCCACGGTTGCTGATGCTGTACATGCTAAAGCCAATGAGGGAGCTCTATTGACAAGTAATGCATATTATACAAATTCACATTACCGTGGTTGGTTAAATTCGCCTCGTCAGTAAAAGGCACCCGTTGAGAAAACGTTGGATCATCTTTTGGGCGCTGCAGAGCAAACCGACAAAATTCCTGGCACCATTGGAAATCCACACCGGAGAGTGCTTGATGTAACGAGACGTGAAACGGGTAAAATCTATGCCTATGTAATATGCTTAGAACACCTCTCTGACTTATACCACATTCTGAGGCGATACGTCGCGACGAAACAGTATGCGCCAACGCTAGAACGCCCACTTTATGTACCTCGCCAGTTGCAGTTTTCCTGCCTTGTCCTCTGTATGGCGGTCCATGATCCAGATTGAAGTAGTTTCTTGCAGATACATGCAGGAAGGTGGCGCGTAGACGGCGTTAAACTGCGAGCTTCTGTAAAAGATGGACATTATTGGAGCTTCTGCGTTCATTTGCACTTGGTATACTTTTGTTGTTGTTTCTGACCCGCTCTGTGTACCACGGTGATGAGCTCCGTCGTTTGTTAGTTTATTTGACGTAAATCTGTCAATTGCTCTCCATACAACTTTTTCGAATTTAAATCACACCTGGTCTACACTTACGTAGTCAACTTGAAAGGAGTGGAGGTTGTCTCTGAGGGAGGCACCAAATGAATTTTAATCAGCGTTTTTAGATAACTATATATCTCATTTATCTTTGGTGGATTTGGTACTTACGGTATTCAGTCGCGCTACGACAGCCCTGTGTTCACTAATTCCTGCAACGGTTTTGATGATCGTTATTAGCTTAGGAATATTTGTTCTGAGGAAGTGAAGTATGTTTTCACAATCGTTTACGATTCGCGATGACTCATTAACTAACTACTCGAAATAATTTTGAAATAATGCGTTTAGCACAGTTCCCGATGATGATTTATGCGTACCTGTGGATTTAAAAATGTGTTTTCGCCATCATATCGAGGGCAAATCAAAGTCAGCACGAACTATAATTGTATGAGCCAGGTAAGTGTTTCAAATTGAACTGAAGTTTTCTTTGAACCTTTCAGCAATTGTATCACCTGAACTGAGAGGACGCTAAAAGGGTCCATTAATAGTTTTACTCCGGTTGCCAAGAATGACCTTTGCTCATACTAACTTGCAGGAACTATTCTTCTTGATGTTTCGATTTTTTCCCGTCAGAGTACTTACGAAGTGGTAACGACTGTTCGAAGACTGTTGGAACGTGCTATGTATTGCTGTATGTGGTGTATTTTATTTGTGCAGAGAAAACTGTAGTGCTGCAGAACTGTTGGCGGTAAAGAGCAAGGGAGCTGCATGCTCAGCGGAATCTCTAAATGCGGAATTCGCATGCTCGAAGATAATGTAATGCATCTGCACTGTTCACTCTGGTATGTTTCACAAGCACATCCTCAAGTGCTCACAGACATAGAAACTGCAACAGATTGACAACTATTTCATTTACACAACACGTTATTATTTTAGATACTTGTTAAATAAATAATGACATTATTTGCAAGAAGTTTAGTCGTTGGGATAAGAGCCCTTGAGTAACTGAAGAGAAAACTTCTTCAAAATCGAACCTAAAGATGTGAAATAATAATCATGAATATATGGTAGATCCTTCAATATACATTTCTATGCACACAACTTTCAATAATAGTATTTACGGTATTTGATATAAAACTGTAATTTTAGTGAACTTTTCGTGTTTGAATGTCCTTATTGAACAAATAATGTTTGCTAATCACCCTTGAAAATGCTACATATAGTTGTCCGTGCGTAAACTCCGAATTTCGTAAATAAAACCCTTTTCTTTGAACCGTTTGACTCTGTACTTGCTTATAGCGATCATAAATGTAATTTTAATAGACAATTGTCTTCTTGTCAGCTGAAAATACGTCCTTGAATTAGATGTTATTGATTGTATCTGTGGTATTCCAACAGTTTCACCTGTATCAATCAGCTGAGCAGTAATTATACATGCATTGAGTTTTGTTACAAACATGCATGCTCCGTTGACCAAGTTCTATTTAGCGTCAGGATTCTTATCAACATGAGAATAATATTTTAGTTTAGTTTACGTTAATGCGGCGGTAATCCTCTAGGATTTAATGAATGTAAGATCCCTATCGAATGTTTTTCCATTCAGAAAATATATTCATTTGTAAACGTCAACTTGAACGCTGGGCTACCGCAGTGTTTACGGTTATTATCTATTACTGTACTGCGTATAAATTATGCAGTTAAAACGGGATTTGTAAAAAGATAACATGAAAAGGGAGTTTAGCATTCATGATTAATGTTATAGCTTCTTAAAATTTAGTTACGAAGCTGGGCATCCATGATCCGCTCTTGCCCATAATAGTTAAAAGTCTCTTTTACATTAAAAGTTTCCGAAAATAGTTCATTTGTCGCATTATTGGTATGCAGCGTAAGAAGCTTGTTAACAAACTTTTCTGATGATAACTCATTCATCCCTGCATGATTAGCATGGTTGAGAAAGAGGGATACTGTCTTGGGAAATACTGTTTGTGATGGTATCATATAGTATGAACTCTTGCTACTACTCCAGACCACTTGTTTGTACAGATATCTAGTGTCAGCACTACCTTCCCTCTCTGGGAATCTGATATCTATTAATTAAGAGAAATAAGAAACTAGAAAAAATTTATTCCTCTGAGGATGCAAATACTGTGATACACCACCTCTAGCGTTTTAATGGCTTCACTTCGGCAAGGAGTAGTGCCCACAAGTTTCTTCTGATATATATCGTCGTATGGATAGCAAACGACGTAGATATTAAGTTCTATGCTTCAGTCACACTTTTAACTAGCCGAGCCTTTTCCTAGGGTTTCCTATCGGGTGATTTAACCAGACAGTCAACTGGCGTCTGAGTGCTCGTCTAACCAGTAGTGTGTATGAGCTGCACTTTGAACACGGCTGATCTCATTTGCCAAGATAGGAGTGAGCACAGTATACTCATAAGTAAGATGTAGAAGAAAAGGCAACACTTGTTGAAATAAGCTTTCTGGTTCATATTTACTTTAAACTGAATGAACGAAAGCGAGGGATGACGAGAGTTTAAGATCTCGTCGACATCGTGTTTATTAGTGGCGGAGAGAAAGCTTGAATTGATGGGAAATAAAGGAGACAGATTGGAAGATTAGATGGGTCAGTCACTTAACTAATGAGGAGGTACTACACATAATTGGGGAGAAAACAGATTTGTGCCACAAACTGACTAGAAGTAGAGATCGGTTGGTTGGACATGTTCTGAGACATTAAGGGGTCACCAATTTAGTACTGGATGGGAGCATAGGGGGTCAAAATTCTGGAGGGAGACCAAGAGATGAATCCAGTAAGCATATTCGGAAAGATGTAAACAGCAGTAGTTACTCGGTGAAGAAGAGGCTGGCACAATATAGAGTAGCATGGAAAGCTGCATCAAACCAGTCTTCGGACTGAAGACCACAACAACAATGGCGAACTAAATCGGACGTGCGTTATTGAAAGGAACAATTCTGAAATTTTCCTCAATGATTTTTGGAAATCTCGGAAATCCTCAGTCTTGATATCCGGATGCATAATAAATCGAGGTCTTGCAAAATCGAGTCCAGTGCCTGCGCCACTCCTCTCGATTATTTATTGAACGGGTGAACCCAAGGCATTGCCCGGATACCAACCTAAACACGTAACTAAACTGCTTCTAGAATTAACTACACCGGCTACGCACGGCAGATTAAAAGTCTCGTCGAGCCGTCTGCGCATTACACACCCTGCATCATTTTAAAAGAGTTATATAGCGACTCTTCTCACCACACTATGCGCCTCGAGTCAGATACTACACTATGTGCCTCGAGTGACCTTCAGCCTAGTATCGTGTGTTGTTTGACAGAAGGAAGACGTGGAACTTCACACGTCAATGTGAGCAACGGCCGTTTTCGTAGTACTCAACTTCATAAGTCTGTCACATGTTGTTGCCTTCGTAATGTCTGATCGCAGACTGTTGGAGAACGACCTGCATCCAATGACTCTAGCATTTCCTGATTTTGACGTTGACCTGTTACACTGTTCTGCGGTCCCCTTCGGTTAGAGATCATTCTAGTCTCATTATTCGTATTGTGGGCAGGGTGGTCGGTTCTGTTTCAGCCTCAGATCTGAAAACTCCCTTTATGGTGATCATGGATATGCCGAAACAAGATAGCTCCATTCTGCCACGTCCCTATGTCGGCCCGACTCGTAGCATTGATTCTCTGTAACCTCCCGCCAGATGTTCACCACTTGACTGCCATGACTTAAGGAAACGTTGGAAGATCTCATTGCCTTCTTGTTTTAATCCGACATCATTAGAAGCACTTCAAAGTAACCAGTAAACTGTTTTGGGAGGGGGGGGATCAGGAAGACCGAACAATCAGAAGACGCAAATACGTTGCAAGCAAGTGAGTAACACCATGATTGCACAGAGCAGTAGGATCAAGATGGAACTCTGAGATTTCCAGTGAACGACCTCTCACGGGACGTGGAAACGCAAGTGAACAAGAAGTTGCTGACGTCACAGCACGGAATTCCACGTTCCTCTACACTGCGGAGCGTGAAATATCGACTCCAACATGTCATGCGATCAAGTGCGTTATTTCAGATCGATGGTAGTCATTGTTACACCGATAATACGAATATAATGGGCACGTGCATGCTGATATTAACCTCTCTACTGGAAGCATTTTCAATTTAAAACCGTAAGTAGGATGGAAATTCCACAGAGTTACTTGTATGTATCTCAGATCGCTATACATCATGATTCATATGTATAAAACTTACTCACAATTACGCCAATAAGAAAATTTGTGTGATTTAAACTCATAAGTATTCTCACTGCAGTCAATAAATACTCGTTTCTCTGTTGGAGAGTCGTAAAATGGTAAAGTTTTGATAAGATCCATAGAGGAAAGTAACAGAAAGTGGTAGGGAACTGGTGTGGAGTGGTAAGGTACAGGGACAGAATAAGTTCACGAAAACATAAACAAATTACTATATTTAAACAGGAAAAAAAGATTTCACACACAACAGACTATGACACAAGATTAAGAAATCCTCAGATAAGAACAGCACTTACCACCAGAATTTATTGATGAGGTTTTAACAAATTGTGACTGATGGCAGAATTTATGGAAATTGATACATAGCATAATACACGCTTGCGATTTTATGAAGGCAACACTCAGCAGTTTTAATACAAACAGATTGATGATATAAGCAGCAGGCATCAACACCATCAGTATTTATAATTGTGACTTAAGATAAAGAGAAATTGGCTCGACAATTTTGAGCAAGCATTGACAACAACATTTAATACAGAGTCTTAAGAAAACCAAATGCTCACTTGAATTAAATGTAGCACAAATTTAAGCAGCATGCGTACCAAAGAGTCATAAAAAACTAATAAAATTTATATCGATCATTGATGAGGCTGTGACGAATAAAGGTTTATTGAAAATTTCTGCAACCAATAGCCTTATGTTTTGTTCTTTAATCTTTTATTATTTCCATTACCGGTTTCGAAACGCCTGGCGATTCATCATCAGATTGTACATATTTATTAATTGTCTGCAGCAATGTAGAAGTCGTGTAGAATTATTAGTATGCATTGGTTGGATGTTGCGTACACATTCATTATGTTTTCTAGAACATTATGTACACCAACATCCAACTAACGAATACTCATTATTCTACATGAGTCGCACACTGCTCCAGACAATTAATAAATATATACCAACTGAGGATGAATCGCTGGGCAGTTCGGAACCGATAATTGAATAATAAAAAAGTTGAAGAACAAAACAAAAGGCTACTGGTTGCAGTAATTTTCAAGAAACCTTTGTAACAACTATTGTCGTAATTAAAATTTAATATAGCACTATTTAAGTGATAGTTAAATTTAATTCATAATGGCTGGTCCATCAAAACACTGGAGCAAAGACATTTACTAGTAACAGACCAGCAAAGTCTTCTTAAATAATAAAATTCGCACCAAACGGTACACATATTCAATCAGAAAACTTATGGTATACTAGTGAATTAGTACAAACGCTCACAAGATTGGTTAGGGAGTGGAGGTGGATGGTCAGAGTTGCTATGTCAGCAGGCTGGCCGCTGTGGCCGAGCGGTTCTTGGCGCTTCAGTCCGGAACCGCGCTGCTGCTACGGTCGCAGGTTCGAATCCTGCCTCGGGCATGGATGTTTGTGATGTCCTTTTGTTAGTTAGGTTTAAGTGGTGGACTGGTGAACCGTGTTGAAGCTCCGCCAGCAGGCACTAATATTAATGTTCTTCCAGAAGGACGACGTTGAAAAAAATGTGAAGTGTCGAAAGGTAGCTACAATGAGAATTTCAGTGCTGCTGAGCAGAGCAGTGGCGGTATACATATTGTTAAGATTTGAGTCCGTACACGTTATGTTAGGACAAGCCAAATGTTACGTCATTGCTGCTAATAATAAATAGGTGGACGGTGGTCGAAGGATCCGTCGCTATAGGAATCAGGACAGGCAAGAAAAAGGCTATTTGGCACAAGTGCAATTTAAATAAATGTAGTTTACTGAAATTGTGAGTGAAGAAATGCTACACTGTTAACAACTTGTGGCAGCCGTGGCTAGCTATAAGCAGAGTCACGACACGTGTTTGTGTCTATGTACACTGATTGTTTGTCGGTAGAGCTAAATGTTAAGCTACAATACTGCATACATGAAATGCGCTTAACTTTCCAAAACTATGTTACATGGGTTTCGTGACCAAGCAAAGGGAAACATTGTATGTGCCAACAGAGCAAGAGATTCCTAGTCTTAAGAGTGAGGATTTCCACGTCGTTAGAGACGTCGAGGATAAAACAATAAGCAGTCTGAGGATGACAGTGAATATGACTGTGGTGAAACACAAGAATAGAACCATCAGTAACATACTAAGAACGTAGATTCGTCTATGGCGACTTGGGTAGTACCAAGAACACTGCAGAACTGGAGAAGGTATTAGAGGTTACAAAAAGAAGGGAGACAATAGAACTGAAAGTGGGGAAAAGTGGGTACGAAGTAAAAGCACGCAGTTTTAAAAAGGGAAATTACTGAGTAACAGCTTGATTTTATAGGATCTCTGTTGACCCATTTTTAGCAGGGGACATCAGTTGGTCACGTCCTTGTCAATATCAATGAAATTCGCCAACAGCGGTGTAATTGAAATATTTCATTTATATTGACAATGATTTGGAAGGAAGTTTAGATATAGTGTGTATTACTAAAGTTGTAGGTTTACTCAGAGGAACAAAATAGGTATAGTGATGAAGATGATGGTGGGAATTGGAAGGCTGAGCTAAATAAGCATTAGTCAAAAAAAGTAAGCAGCAAAATTAGTTTTTCAAAGTACCAGGGCAAATGTTCCAAGGTAAACAACACTCTGGAAATCATTATTGGGGCAATTACAGCATTCTAATTTAGCAGAATAATTACCCGAAGTATCGGGGAATTCAATATACAATGCCGTTAGAGCCATCAAGGTCGACGTGGTTAAGAACAAGGACCTTCCAATGCTGGACAAGATGTTACAGGTCAAAAAGGATACGAAATTGGTCTGAAAGTGGCGACGTAGTACAAGTCCACAGTTTCAAAAAGGGAAGTTGATAAGTAACATGCTGATTTACAAAGAAAGTTTACGTATAATGTCTATTACAAATTCAATAGGCTTACTTTGAGAAGCAAAATATATATAGGGGTGCAGGCAATGGTGGCAATGGGAAAGCTGAACTAAATAAGAATTGGTGGAAAGTGTTAAACAGCTAAGCTAGTTTATTAGAGTACCAAAGCGTATGGTCGAAGGTAAGCAATCCAACGGATATGATTAATGCGGAAGTTAAAAAGCATTCTAAATTAGCAGCGGAGTTACTTCATGTACCACTGCACGCCAATAGTAAAGGTATAAGGCTTGCAGGATGGGTAAGTCTGAGAAATAAGCAAGAATAAATGGAGAAAAGTATTGTTTCCGAGGTATAAAGAAACACAAAGTGGATCACATCGAATGTGAAGGAGTATCAACAGAATGAGAAACAATAACTCTGAAAGACGCTCTCAAAGAGTAAAGGTCACAACATTAAGCCGATTCAGTAATCTTTGAATTCGACGACTGTGAACGTGACGTGCCGTGATAATCGCGGCACTGTGGAGATCCTGTCCCATTCAGCAGGTGGAGCAAAAGTTGGGAGTCAGTTGTCTCGCTGTGGGCGAGAGAGCGCCGAAGACTGCTAAGGGGAGGCAGCCAGCACCGCCGGTGTCCGCCAAGTCTGCGGCCAGAGCGACCGAGGATTGTTTTGTGGAGAACAGCGGAGCGAGTTCGAGACGTGGGAAGCACTTTGGAGGCGACGGAGCTAGGTAGATGCTTGGCAGCAGGGGGTGTATCGTGCTGACAAGCTAGCAGTTGTACATCAGGGTGGTTGTAGAGTTGAGGATAACACGGAGAAGGCAGCATAGACTGCACCAGCTAGAACAGGGGTTCCCAACAAAATTTTCTCGAGGACCCTTCATCGAGCATGATTGGTACCTTGTCATGTCACAGTATGAAGTAGCTAAAAAAGTCAAATTAAGAGTCTTTTTATACGTTTTCTATGTTTGGTACTTAGAAAAAACATTTACATATTCATTAGTGAAAAAATATTGAGCGGAAAAGATTCTGTTATCATACAAAATATATTTAATATATTATTTATTCTAACAGCATCTTGCGGACCCCTCTGGCATAGCTCGTTGACCCCTGGGGGTCCGCGTACCACCTGTTGGGAACCACTGAGTAAGAGGAATGGCAGTACGGTCATTACGTTCACATAAGGTTACACAGTCAAGACAGCGTGAGACATTATATATATTCCTTAGCAGTATCTTTCTGTTTAATATCTGTCAATATTTAAATTATGTTCTACAAGAAAATCACTATGCAGATTAATGACAGAAGACGATGTTTCACATGAGTCAACAAAAAGTTTTCTTTTAATTTTCAAACAACTGTTATTTCTTCACATTTTTCTTTTTCTCCCAATTGTTTCTTACACTGAACCACAGCTGCCGTAGTCTCCTGAACTCCAACAATCGCAGCTCTAACGGTGGTGTCAATGTCTCCTTACATAGTTAAAGTTCAGAGTAGTAAGTTCTTTAAACAATATTTTATTTATAATTAAGCTGCTACCTCAACTTCCTATGTTGCATTGCTACGTGTAGTACCATAATAAATCGCTCTCTAACGCAAAATGCAGAACATCGTAACTGAGTGATGTAGTACAGGCGCAAAACCAATGGAAACGTGTTCGGAAAGTGTGGCGCTAAATTCTGTATCTCGCACCCTGATTAACAGTTTTTTTGCTTACTGCAACCGCTTAAGGCAAATAGCATGACAAGTGCTGCAAAACGGATACGGAATACATCCTTCCCTAATTCTAGCTTTACATAGCACTGAGATGAGAATGACGGAGGCTGAAAGTCAGAGGCCAACGCAATGGAATAACGTCCAGAATTCTCCATAAGTGAAAACTCTAAGTTTTAAGGTGTCAGGCTAATCCAACACCTTCCATGAAAACCCTGACACGATAAGCAAATCCAGTAGTATGTCACACAGCTTCGAATAAATCGTGACATTGAATTAACCAAAGTAATATGAGTAACGAGTGAGCAAATGCAATACAACAGACTAACACAAGAAAGCCTAAATGCATGTCATACCTTCCCACCGTGAGACAAACGCAGTTCCGAGGGGAGAAACGAGAACAGAAGCCGAGATCAGAACCGTGTTAAGCTAGAAGGCCCTACGATAAGGGACGGACATCCACGTCGCCAGCTAACCACCGGGACCACCACCCAGCCCATGTTAAAATCTAGAGCCCTCCAGAAGAACAGTATCGATCTTATGATAACACTAAAAGGGCCACACCAGCCGCAAGTTTTAGCGTGAGACTTTTTCGCGTGTCTATTACATTGCAAACGTTAAGAACATTGCCCCACAACGAAAAGTTACCGCCAGGACCACCCCCAACCCAAAGATAGAGCCCTCCAGAAGAACAGTATAGATCTTACGATTACACTAAAAGGGCCACACCAGCCGCAAGTTTTAGCGTAGGCCTTTTACGTGTCTCTGTTACGTTGCAAACATTAAAAACATTGCCCCACCACGAAAAGTATAACGTTTCTCACTGAATAGACAGAATTTTTGAAGGAGGAGCTTAAGGTTAACATTGAGGCCCTGACTGGTCAGATGTAAACACAGCCAGATAGTGTTTTTTTTAAACCAACTTCGGTAAACTGTAGTAAGGAGAAGTTAGGCGAGAGCTGCTTCCGAGACGGCGAGCATTATGGAGCTGCGCCAGCCGCCACCCTCTGACGAACACCGACAAGGTAAATGAATGCACGCGATGCCGCATTTTTGAGTGCATAAGGCTTCACTCAGAACTGCAGAAGTCTCATCTGCTTCATCCCCTTTTTACGTAATACTAGTGTCGATCGTCAATTAAAGCTCATGGTATTCACATTTGCTACGTAAGTTAAAATCAGAAACGCGATGATTTTTCTGTTATATAATTATTGAAAAGCCACATCAGCCACTGTAATATACGACAAGTTAGATGAGTAATTAAAGATAATTGAGGGTCACTGTAGACCATTTTGATAGTTTTCTCTTTTGTGAAACTTAATTTAAAGCTAGATTATAGATGTGATATGGCATGGGTCATCCTTCGATGCATTATGGAACTTGGAAACCCATTCAGGGAATATTCGTTATCATTTATTTTGAACGCAGTTGGTTTTTATCATCCTGTATTAAAACTATTCCCTTTATCATTAGTGCAATTTATAAACAATGTTTTGTGAGTAGAATAAAATTTCCAATGGTGAACTTAACTGCTTTTTCGACGTTATTTTACCAGCTAACTAGAAATAGGAAAGCCTTGAACCCCTTCCACTAAATTTAGTTAGTATTAAGATTCCTTTACAGGGAGTGCAGTGGAGCTGACGCTGAAATCATTAAGTATTTGGTTATATCATCGCTAGTCTCACTGAACTCTTCTGAACTCTACATGTCATGTGTGGTCTGGCGTCTCCTAACCAGCAACAGGTCCCATGTTCAAACTAGTCAATTCCTTAAAAAACACGCTCAGAGCGTCGTTGCGCGAAAGTGGTAGGGATACACGACATAGAACAACATACACCATGCAGAATGTTAGAAAGGGTATTCATTATTCGCTGGAGAGGGCTGTAAGTCCGCATTCAACTTAATGTAACTTCATCCACTGAAAAGGTCCAGTCATGAATTCGTTTATTTGGACACTGATACTAAAGAATCTCTGGTGTGTTAAATACGACCTATCTTCAATGTAAATCATCATTTTACGCCATAATATAATTCCGAACCCAGCTCAAACGTAATCAGTTGGCATTAAGCTCCACTGAAGACATAAAATGTATGGCCTTCCGTGAAAGAAACGTTAAAACCTGGTTCACTTAAAGCTGTCTCCAGCATTCCTTCTTCCGTCGTCAGTTAATTTGCGCTGCTATTAAATCGGAACGCAATGATAGGCAAATACGTGGTACTGTGGCAACTCAAACTTCAAGTATCGGTAGGATTGCTAATCAAAATTTTATCTGTTGTGCGTATACAGTGCACTAGGATAATGAAGGACATGTTTACAAACCCCACCAGCTCAAATATGGAAACATCTGTGCTCACGAAATTTTGTGGCAGACTGAAAACGTGTGCCTGACCGGACTCGAACTTGAGACCTTTGATGTCGCTGGCAAGTAATCTACCGACTGGGCTACCAAAGCGCTACCCTGCTGCACCTTCTGCTTTTAAAGGCACATTTTTAACCATAGCATGTAAATCTATTTTTTTAATCAGAGAACCCTGCTTAATAAAGCATGAAAGCCAATGTAAGTGCGAGGTCGCATGTGATCGCTGGTGAGACACTGAAAGGATATCTAGTCTTTTGTTAATCACTTCTTCAGTTATCTTCTCGGGAATGGAGTCGAGGTAGAGCCTCGCGCATTAGACTGGCCGCTCTAATTTAAGGTCTTTAGTTTTATAAAAAGTCACTGCGTACTGCAGGGTGCATACTGGCGCATACTAGTAATTATATAAGGAAATTTCCACTTTGCACGGAGGAGATACCGACTAGCGGACAATCAACATATCACTAGTGATTAATATTGTAGCCTCAATGTAAGTAGCATAGTGCACTTCAGTAATTATACTGATGATTAATTGTGATTTCATTATTTGTTTAATCCATGATCCTCAAATTTCAACATAATATGTAAACTCTACTTTCTGTATTTATCTCACTTTGGCTCAGAAATATCGTGGCCCACGAGCCACCTTCTTACGGCGACGAAATACTCACGGTATATGTCCGATTCCACCTTATCATGGTTTATTCACTGACTTTTTATATATTTCCATCTATCTCAATTCAGTTCAACATAAATTAAAATAATATAAATAATCATATTTAAATACAATTATATATTTATTATTTAATTATTTACATACTGCATTACAAGCTGTCTCCTCAGAACACTCCTAGTAAGGAAAACGATCTGTAATGGTCCACGGTACGTATTTCCTTTATTTATACAGGTCTCCATCTTTTCGTCAGCTCTCGCCTGACTGGTTTGCTTCACCCCACCATGTTGTTTTATCTTGTGCACACCTCTTCATTCCTGAAAAGCACTTGCACTCTGAATCCTCAGTTATTTTTTGGGCGTATTTCAACAAGTTTCTACCTTGTAGTGATCACCCTACTGTATCATGGATGTTCTTTCCTTCATGTCTTAATACGTGTTGTATCGCCTTTTTCCTTCTCCTTGTCAATGTTTAACACTTGTTCTCTTCGCCGGTTAAGCAAGGTCCTCATCGTTTCTTATCGTATCCAACAATCTAGTTTTCAGCATCCTTCTACATCAATACAACTCAGAAACCTCGATTATTTTCTCTCCCACTCTCCCTCTGCCATGGTTCCCATGCATGCTCTAAACGCAGATTCGCAATAGCTTCTTCCTAAAATTAAGGCTAAGGTTGGATACCAGTAGAAAATCTTATGACCAGGAAAGCGCCCCGTGCAGGTTCGTTTGCCTTTGAGTGCTCCCTGCTGCGTCCGGCAGGTCTTACTTCGCTTCCAAGGTAGCAGAATTTCCTCACATACTCTTCTACGCGATCATAATGTTTCGGTTTTCCCTCAATCTTAATTCAGTTTTTCATTCAATTTAACAGGTACAGCACTTCTTCCTCACTTTCATTAAGCATGGAGAAATCATAAGAGGAGCTCATTACTAGAATCTCTTCTTCCTAAACTCTTAATCGCCCTGTTGATAATTCCTTTTACTTACGTTATTGCTTCATCGGTGTATAGATTGAACAGCAAGACAAAAACACTACATCCGTGTCTTACACACTTTCTAATGCAAGCACCTCGCTCTCGGTGATCCATTCTTATTGTTCCCTTTTGGGTCGTGTGTACTGTTATATTACCGCTCTTTCGCAGGAGGGTACTCCTATTCCTGTCAGATATCCTCATATCTCGCAAAAATTTTACATTTTCTACTTCTCTATTTATGTTTAACTCTGATTTTCCTTAAGGCTTGTTTCTATTACCAACTACAACGTCATAACCGCCTCTCTGGTGCTTTTTATGTTTCCAGAAGCCGAACTTATTGTCATCCAACACTTCCTCAGTTTTCTTGTCCAATCTTCGGCGAATTATTTTTGTTAGGAACTTGGATACATGATCTATTAAACTGACAGTGCATTAGTTCTCGCATTTATCCTCTTCTGCTGTACTGTGGTTGATATTTTTTCCGAATATGTGAAGGTAAGTCTCCAGTCTCAGAGATTCTAACGAGTAGTTAATTACAACGAGTATTTGTACCTACTGAATGACGTTATATACGTGGACTATATACACCACTAAATATGCTATATCGTAGTTGGGACAATTCTAGGCCCTCTTGGATTTTCAGAATACTGATATGAGTAGTGTCCTTAAATGGCTTTGGCCTTCAATGTGTTTCTTCATTGTTGTTGCAGGTGACCAATTTCACTTTAAATATCAGGTTTTTAAGTGTTCTGTATACTTGTCTGACAAATGAGACTCCTTTATAAATGGCTAACAGCTGCCAGGGAGATGTTCCGTGCAACGCTGAGAAGTTGCAACTCATTAACAGTATTATTGATTACAAATTAGATTTCGTTCCGAAAAAATTCCTATTTAATCAATATTTCTTGCTTCGGAACACCACTGTTCTGAATAATGTATAACCATATGCAAGTATACATCGTAACAGGGCATTAACAATCATTCAGACAATGATTTAACTATTTCTTTTTACGTCATATTCTGAAAATAATACTTCAAAAACAAGTTTCTTACATGCGAGTACATCTCTGTTTTTACCTGACTTTTTTTTTAGTTTCCATAACTTTACCTCAAAATGCTGAAAATTTTTATATAATTTTTCTGACATAGTTAGTTTGTCCATAATATAGTTAGAACGTTACCTGCTTCTTAACTCAAAATTATCTATGACACATCTAGCAAAAAACCCAAGGAAAGTTACATCACCGAGTTAACAGCGTTGTTCTTATGCAGTCTCTTTATTTAAATAGAACAGAGAAATTGTTATGTAATATAATTATATTTGGATTTGTTCTTACCAATATCAATTAAATTCTGTCCAGAATCTCAGCTGTTCTGGTGTTCTCATAATGCCTACGCTTCACAAGAACTATTCATTATTAGTACTGATTCGTAAACACTCTGTATTTAAAACGCTAAGGCTTGTATGAAGACCCATGTAGTTTACATAATCTGTGCCTTAGAATGGAAATTAACAGAACCCCTAGTAATGTTATTGATATTACAAACACTAAGAAATATTCGCGGAACCCTTTCGTTTAGTCATAATTACATCATCAAACAAATCTGACTGTATGTAACAGAACAATTGCTCGAACCAAATGCAGCCAGCCACGTTACAGTCAAGCCGGAATGCTGAAAAAACGTTTTCTGAGATGCAGAATCGTTGTACACTACGGTAAGAACTAAAAGGTGTGACTGAAAGTAATTGTTTACATACTACTGTCTTCGAAATCCATTATCATCCACATTGCAATACGATTGCACCGATTTTTTAATGTCAAAAGTGGAGAATATTTGTATAGAAGGTAGTTACGCATTTCTCTCACATTGACTGTGCGAAGAGATATATGAACGTATTTCAGTTTCACTTCATCCTAGTTGTATGCAGCTCTTATTGGTCATGTGACAGATCCACGAAAGTTATGGTCAAAAGACAGCCAGTCAAAGGATTACGAATGAAATTTCAGTACGCAATCACTTTTCCTAGGAACTGAGGCCAGAACCCTTTCCTCCATCTATTTCAGTAAGTTGAAGTTAAAAGTTATTTCCGAAAGCTAAAGTTATAACACAAACTGCAATATAATAACGAGATAAAAATAAGTGAATACCAACATGAGACAAATTTTATAGTTTTAAAATTTTAATTTTTATTGCACAAGGACAAATTCCAAACAAATAATACAATAATTAAGTGACTTGTCTTTAAAAACATGTAATGAAAGTCACATGAGGGATAAAACAAGAATTTATGGAAATTTACAAACAACAGGTGCTTCCAATGGTGGCATTTTGTCCTGCGTGGTTTCCCAATATATATCATTCTTCATATTTGACGTTAAGTAAACACCAAGAAATGTAAAACATGAAAGCAAGGTATGATACCGGAGCATTAGTTCAAAACAGTAATTTGTAGCACAATGTCCAATCTATACACATTTTTAAAATGTTTACAAACTGAAAAATGACTTATTAGCTCTTCGAACAGGTTTGTAAGCTACCTGTCCATGGCAATAAACCAAAGCACAAGTTTGAACTGAAGTTTGGAGCAAAAAAGTATCCAGACTGTTGATACACATTCACTTTATATCAGACTATGCAGTTCATCATCTCTTCATAAAGATGAGAACGACAAAGTCCTTCCAGCTCTTGGAACAGGTCGGAGAGATTCCTGTCCACGGTATGAAACCGGAGCATTAGTTGAAAACTGTAATTTGTAGCACAATGTCCAATCTACACACATCTTTAAAAGGTTCACAAAATAAAAAATGTCTTATTAGCTCTTCGAACAGGTTTGGAAGCTACCTGTCCACGGCAATAAACCGGAGCACAAGTTTACAACTGAAGTTTGGAGCAAAATGGGTTCCAGACTGTTGACACAGATTCACTTTTATCGGAGTATGCAGTTCGTTGCCTCTTCATACGATGAGAGCGACTGAGTCCTCCTGGCTCTTGGAACAGGTCGGAGAGATTCCTGTCCACCGTATGAAACCGGAGCATTAGTTTAAAACTGTAATTTGTAGCACAATGTCCAATCTACACACTTCTTTTAAAAGCTGACAAAATAAAGAAATGTCTTATTAGCTCTTCGAACAGGTTTGTAAGCTACCTGTCCACGGCAATAAACCGGAGCACAAGTATGAACTGAAGTTTGGAGCAAAAAAGTATCCAGACTGTTGATACACATTCACTTTATATCGGAGTATGCAGTTCGCCGCTTCTACATAACGATGAGAGCGACTGAGTCCTCCTGGCTCTTGGAACAGGTCGGAGAGATTCCTGTCCACGGTATGAACCCGGAGCATTAGTTTAAAACTGTAACTTGTAGCTCAATGTCCAATCTACACACAACTTTAAATGGTTCACAAAATAAAAAATGTCTTATTAGCTCTTCGAACAGGTTTGGAAGCTACCTGTCCACGGCAATAAACCGGAGCACAAGTTTGCAACTGAAGTTTGGAGCAAAATGGATTCCAGACTGTTGATACAGATTCACTTTTATCGGATTATGCAGTTCGCTGCCTCTTCATAACGATGAGAGCCACTGAGTCCTCCTGGCTCTTGCAACAGGTCTGAGATATGCCTGTCCACGGTGTGAAACCGGAGCATTAGTTTAAAACAGAGATTTGTAGCACAGTGTCCAATCTACACACTTCTTTAAAATGTTCACAAACTGAAAAATGTCTTATTAGCTCTTCGAACAGGTTTGGAAGCTACCTGTCCACGGCAATAAACCGGAGCACAAGTTTACAACTGAAGTTTGGAGCAAAATGGATTTCAGACTGATGTTACAGATTCACTTTTATCGGATTATGCAGTTCGCTGCCTCTTCATAACGATGAGAGCGACTGAGTCCTCCTGGCTCTTGGAACAGGTCTGAGATATGCCTGTCCACGGTGTGAAACCGGAGCATTAGTTTAAAACTGAAATTTGTAGCACAATGTCCAATCTACACACTTCTTTAAAATGTTCACAAACTGAAAAATGTCTTACTAGCTCTTCGAACAGGTTTGGAAGCAACCTGTCCACGGCAATAAACCGGAGCACAAGTTTACAACTGAAGTTTGGAGCAAAATGGATTCCAGACTGTTGATACAGATTCACTTTTATCGGATTATGCAGTTCGCTGCCTCTTCATAACGATGAGAGCGACTGAGTCCTCCTGGCTCTTGGAACAGGTCTGAGATATGCCTGTCCACAGTGTGAAACCGGAGCATTAGTTTAAAACAGAAATTTGTAGCACAATGTCCAATCTACACACTTCTTTAAAATGTTCACAAACTGAAAAATGTCTTATTAGCTCTTCGAACATGTTTGGAAGCAACCTGTCCACGGCAATAAACCGGAGCATAAGTTTACAACTGAAGTTTGGAGCAAAATGGATTCCAGACTGATGATACAGATTCACTTATATCGGATTATGCAGTTCGCTGCCTCTTCATAACGATGAGAGCGACTGAGTCCTCCTGGCTCTTGCAACAGGTCTGAGATATGCCTGTCCACGGTGTGAAACCGGAGCATTAGCTCAAAACAGAAATTTGTAGCACAATGTCCAATCTACACACTTCTTTAAAATGTTCACAAACTGAAAAATGACTTATTAGCTCTTCGAACAGGTTTGGAAGCAACCTGTCCACGGCAATAAACCGGAGCACAAGTTTACAACTGAAGTTTGGAGCAAAATGGAATCCAGACTGTTGATACAGATTCACTTTTATCGGATTATGCAGGTCGCTGCCTCTTCATAACGATGAGAGCGACTGAGTCCTCCTGGCTCTTGGTACAGGTCTGAGATATGCCTGTCCACGGTGTGAAACCGGAGCATTAGTTTAAAACTGAAATTTGTAGCACAATGTCCAATCTACACACTTCTTTAAAATGTTCACAAACTGAAAAATGTCTTATTAGCTCTTCGAACAGGTTTGGAAGCTACCTGTCCACGGCAATAAACCGGAGCACAAGTTTGCAACTGAAGTTTGGAGCAAAATGGATTCCAGACTGTTGATACAGATTCACTTTTATCGGATTATGCAGTTCGCTGCCTCTTCATAACGAAGAGAGCGACTGAGTCCTCCTGGCTCTTGCAACAGGTCTGAGATATGCCTGTCCACGGTGTGAAACCGGAGCATTAGTTTAAAACTGAGATTTGTAGCACAATGTCCAATCTACACACTTCTTTAAAATGTTCACAAACTGAAAAATGTCTTATTAGCTCTTCGAACAGGTTTGGAAGCTACCTGTCCACGGCAATAAACCGGAGCACAAGTTTACAACTGAAGTTTGGAGCAAAATGGATTTCAGACTGATGTTACAGATTCACTTTTATCGGATTATGCAGTTCGCTGCCTCTTCATAACGATGAGAGCGACTGAGTCCTCCTGGCTCTTGGAACAGGTCTGAGATATGCCTGTCCACGGTGTGAAACCGGAGCATTAGTTTAAAACTGAAATTTGTAGCACAATGTCCAATCTACACACTTCTTTAAAATGTTCACAAACTGAAAAATGTCTTACTAGCTCTTCGAACAGGTTTGGAAGCAACCTGTCCACGGCAATAAACCGGAGCACAAGTTTACAACTGAAGTTTGGAGCAAAATGGATTCCAGACTGTTGATACAGATTCACTTTTATCGGATTATGCAGTTCGCTGCCTCTTCATAACGATGAGAGCGACTGAGTCCTCCTGGCTCTTGGAACAGGTCTGAGATATGCCTGTCCACAGTGTGAAACCGGAGCATTAGTTTAAAACAGAAATTTGTAGCACAATGTCCAATCTACACACTTCTTTAAAATGTTCACAAACTGAAATATGTCTTATTAGCTCTTCGAACAGGTTTGGAAGCTACCTGTCCACGGCAATAAACCGGAGCACAAGTTTGCAACTGAAATTTGTAACAACAGGCTGTCCAGGATGACAGCACAGAGTCACTCCATACCGTATTATACAGTTCTCTGTCTCTCCATGGCGATGAGACGGACTGAGTCTTCCCAGCGGCTGCAAGATTTGAGAGGACGCACGAACAGTTAGACTTCCACAGCCGACGGTCTCAGCCTTGACGTCATCTCGGCTGCAGAAGATGCTCCGTTGTCAGATGTTGTCTTTTCTGGAGCACCTGTGCATACAACATCAGCTATTAGTTAAGCCACAATACCAACATCTTGCAATTGAGAATGAAGCAATCAACGGAAATGATGATCCTTGATTAATTAGTTAGTTATAGCCTTGAGGATAATTATATAATTTAAGCTACTGGACAGTATTCTCATTGCAAAATAGTAGAAAACATTATTATGTAAATAGTGCTTCCAGAATTTTATATTATGGGTCGTTCCGTGTAAAAGTATCATAGGAAACACACTACGTTTATCGAGTGTTAATGTCGGATTTAATTTAAGGAAACTATAGATTCTAAAACTAGCTACAGATTACCCTTGCTTGTCATTGCACTAAATCAATAATGACTGAGATCTAGAAGTTAGTATCAGAAAAATGCAGTTTAACCACATCACTCTTTTGCAGCAGATATGCTGTTAGTCGTCCTATGGAATCAAACAGTTAAGAGGTACATTATTAACAACGCCGTGTTCCCCCATACGACCTAGAAAGGTTGACAGCACTGACAAAAATGGGTTGTCACGGCTGCTTCATTCAGTGACATTGTACAAACGTCTACAAACGGTAACCTTGACACGTGGTAACACATGCGATACAGTTCTAAAGCACCACCAAAAAATGTCATTTTACAAGATGAAGAATGCGCTAGAAAGGCCGGATATACTCGAATACGTATCTGTTATGAAATTTGCTTTTTCGTGGTTGAGACTGAGAAATCTAAATCGCTGAAGACGAATAACTGATGATCTTATTTGAGCCACAGTCAATAAGAGGATAGCTCGATCAACAACCACGTTTAGTAAACAAAGAATGTAACGTCGTTCATTCATGTTTTAAGCATTACAGGTATCACATTCGTCACACCAATTTATACCACAGTTTGGAAAACTTTTCAGTCCACAGATCTTTCATTGGTGAAACTTATATTGATACCACTAGCCCATTAATTCCATTCAGGTCACTTACGCGCAGCGAATACAAAGTTAACGGGGACCAACGATTGATATTTGCATGTCACTGCCCCTACACTAACACGGCCGATAGCGAACATAACCCAATCTAACAATAACTCTAATGGCTCTGCTTCTAAACATTTACTACAAATATTACGTTTAGATGAAACAAATTATAAACTTTAAAAATTAGCCATGGCTACTGATTCTATAAACAAGCAAGATACAAAATGTATGTCATACCTTGAGATGGTGTTTCCTTCTTTATCGGGAGAAGCCCCTAAGGCGTCTCCGAAAGATCATTTAAGCTGCTATCTTCACGCTGCTGTTCAACTTTGTGAGTGTTTGGTGCCTTTACCTCTTCTTTATTACTGAGAGACGTGTCAGAGGTAGTTGCCTGTTGAGTTGCTTTCTTTGCTTTCGGCTTTCTCTCTGTGATCTTGCTACCTCTTTCTGTGGGCGGCGCTTGACCTTCTCGCCACAAGTGCAGACGCTTACGGAAATCGCTCTTCTTCAGAGTCTTGGGCAAAACACCGAACTCAGATTCCCAAACATTACCTTTATTCGCGCCGCCATCAGCAGTCTTAGTCGAACTGCCTGTCGGTTTGTCAATGAGCACTCTCAGACATTTACGGAATTCCTCTTTGCTCATTGTTGATGGCTTGCGTCCCCAAAATGCTACGTTGTTAGGAATTTTATTCCCCTCTGCAGTCTTTGGTGTGCTGCTGGTGAGTACATTCAGGCGCTTACGAAACTCATCTTTGCTCATAGTCGACTGCTTATTTCCCCACATTGACTTCACGGTGTTCTTCGATTCTTCCATCCTTGACTTCACATTCAGCACTCCAGAGCAAACACTTGAGGTAAATCCAGTGTGGAAGCGGGTGTAGGGGAGGAAATTAGCCACTGCGATTCCTGGAGTCTGCCAGGTACTGCCCAAAGCCAAACGCACCGCACCAGCGCAGAGAGGAACCTTCGCGAACAAATTCATTGCAGAGCACATCTTTCTGTTGCGATTCTCTAGCAGCGCGACTGATAGCTATTCGTTGCTAGGAAGCAGACCTGTCGGTGTTGCCTGTTGGACGCTTTTCTTTTGTTTCCTCCCGACGATACAGTACACGGTATATTCGTCACCCAGTTTGTTCAGTGCTCAGCGCTGTAGTCAAGTCGATTTTCTTGTAACTTCCAATCGGGCGCTATACACTACCTATTATTCTGACTTATTTGACGTTAGAAATCTAAATCAGCTGCATGTAACAGGAACTTTCCGACTTTTAACAGTCATCGTTACTTTGTTAAATATATGCCTTCAGTTAAAATTCCCCTTTATGTTTACATACCATGGGGAATACAGCTTTCATAATAAAATACTTTTGTGTGTAGCGTCGATTTTAGTTATCAAAATATGTTTACAGTTATTACATGTAGAGTATGTTTCAGTAAAATTGTTCACGTCAGGAAACGTTTCTGATGTAATTCTGTTTCCACCTAAATGAAATTTACAAAATGTACCCGCTAAATTGCTTGAACTATCTTGTCAGACTACATTAATTACTGAGATATCGGTATGACACGAAGTAACAGTAATTTCTTCTTCTAGTAGTAACAATTGCTTCCAGTATAAGTTCAGCGGCGTTTCACTCTAGGAAAACGACTACTATTTTACGAGATATTAAAATATTTAGAAGTTATAACTTTTCATTTTGTACATGAAAACGATTGCTATCTTAAAGTGATATTCGTGTTGTTACAGAGAACTGTCGCATCAAGTTGGTGTGGTACTGCATTTTGATCCAACTATATAGCCTCCTTACCAAAGATGAATAGTGAAAAATCTTTAAATGAAAACTGTCACTGATCACTGTTGGCTACTTGTGGCTGCAGTGACTGACCAATGGCAGGAAAATTCGTGGTATCTGAGGAGGCCTTAATCAGAATTAAACTGCGGTAAAAGTAGAGCCCTTGTTCCTGTTAGAAACCAAGGTTCATGTAGAAATCTTACTTACGGATTCTTCCGTTACTTCTTGGTGAAACAATTCGATATTTAAAGTCGAATAACAAGTACGCAGTTTTGTCTTTCTGATTTTTGTTTATTTGAAACTGTTTTCAGCTTATTAAGACTTCTTCACGGAATAATAGTCTAGCATCTGTAAGGCATAATAGTTTTTAAGTAACCAAACAATATTGGTAAGGATATTATCAGTTGAATAGAGTATTAAGCGTCGTGCTTGGTCCTTAACGTCGAAATTACACTTTAAACAATAGAAATTGTAGAACACAATAAAAAATTAGAGATTGCAATATTGAAAGTAAGATGGTCTAATGATAAATTTTGCCAGTTCTTTACATTGGTTGAGAAACTCTAAACTAAGCACTATTCATTTATGTTGTGTAATTAATGGGTTTGTAATCATTTTAAACTAAACTTTAGGCAATGCACAGTGTAAATACATAACAATTCAAATACTAATGTTACAGTAGAACTAATTACATGGTTAAGATGCCATATATTGTGAGGTCGCAAAGTTGGTTGAAAAACGTATAACTAAACACTAGTAACTTGTACAACAAATATGATTCGGAATCAAAGTATTTTTTTTTTTTTTTGTAATAGGCAATTAGATACAATTACATGGATTGCATCAAACGATGTCTATTGTGTACATTTAGAGAAACTATCCGACAAATTATTCAAAAACCTTAAATCACGCAATTACAGAACTTAAGAGGTGCTACAGCTCATATCCTATGCAACAGACGTATTAAGTAACAAGCGTGCGCACAAAATCACGTCCAATGACTGCAACGAACTGTATATTAATTAGGGCCATAACAACTTGGCCGACTCAACAAGAACGCATCTGGATATAACATAAGACCAAGTCAACACAAATGTACAACATGTAACCAACAGAGAAACTAAACTAAGCCTGTCAGAAGCACTTCAGTTAAGCAGGCAGTTAGCTCAAAATCAATAACTGGTTCTAAATGATCATCTACAGCTGAGCAATCGCCATTTTTAAGATTCGGAAGATGGAACCGATCAGCCACATTCGCACAAGCTGGCACAATGACACATACTGCTACACAAAATTAAAACACAATGGAATTTCCTGTCCCTTACCTTGCTCACCCAACAAATTTCAGCCATATAACTTGTAACAGTTTAATATTGTTAATTGTAACCATGTACCGTTTTTCATATTGCTGACTACATTAAAATGTTATTTAAAGAGTAAAATATCTTTCTTGCACCATTCACCATATAACCTGTAATGCTGTAAGATTCTGTATTTTAATGGTTGTGCGTAATACTGTAATAAAGGGCACGTTTGTTGTACAACATAAATGAAGAGCACTTACTTTAATAATTTTTAAGCCAATGTCAAGACATCAGAAAATTTAGCATTGTAATGATTTAATCAGTAATATTGCGCAGTTTCATTATTTATTGTGGTTAACGTTGTACAATGTGTAATGTATATTTTCAACTTTAAAAAACAAATTTGATGGAGATCAATCTATGCTAGTGATTGTATTTGTGCATCTAATGCTTGGATACCTAAGGACCACAGTCCCTTTTGGACGCTAGTCAATTGGTTATTGAAGTTGGCCTAATAAGATGAAAACTAGTTTGAAATAAGCGACAGTCAATAGAACCATAAGAGTGTATTTTTTATTCAATCTTAATTCCATGTAGAAAATTGAACAGATTTGGAAACAGGCAATCGAGGTTAAAAATTGTTACATAGTAAGTCTAATAAGAAGATGAACAATTACATTGAAAAACAACAACAGTAAAAGCTGCAAAAGGCAAACTACAAAAAGGGAATGTCATGAAAAAATTCCTTTATGTTGATGAATGTTGGAAACTCTCATTTGCAGTCCTGCAACAACGTCTTGACAGACCAAAGAAACCCTTGCGACGTCAATGCAACACGCTGCAACACTGGGATGGTTCAATCTTCCTGCGTCGTCTAAACTTATTAAGGTATTAAGTTTACCCAACGGAAAAATTTCACTAGCTTCAAATCAGGCGGGCGTGTAAGCCAACACTATCTTGATTTTTAAATCATTGGCTGTCTGGAACTACCCACTGAGCCAGCTCAACAGTGGAATATCAGTTACGATGAACGAAGGCACGGACAAAACAGCAGTCAGTCTCTGAGCGGTGACAGGTTTCGACCCAACCGGAATCGCACCCAGGCCCCTTCGGTAGCCAATCAGTCGCGCTGACCGCGCAGCTAACGAGGCGAACGCCTAGGGTAAGCCGTTTGCCCTCACTTTCTCTACAGGTACTAGGGCATATTGCTGCAACGCTTTCCTGTCCTCAAGTCAGTTGCGATTCGGGAACTCGTCATGCTGGTACCGCATACGCTCTCAATTGTGCTTCCTCCATCAGTGCACTTCGGTAAGTAACTGTGTGTATCATTCATCCGTCAAGATTTATGCGGTTCAAACATAACCAATCACGTAGTCTTATTACCCCACGGAGCGTTCACACTGCACTGCGACTGACGTTCAGCATGGACAGAGCTGGACCTCAGTGGCCCGAGAATCTGTTCTTCGTACATTCTCCTGTCCATAATATGTGAAGGTAGCTTCATCGGTAAACAAAATTCTTTGAAAATAGTATGTGTTACCTTGATATCGCATCAGAACTGAGTGACAAAATTAAAAGTATCTTCCACAATGACGCCAGATAATGTTTTCTACTGCTCCAGACAAGACAAATGACACAGAGGGCAGGTGTATATGCGCAAAATATGAACATTGTTTCGCTGACATATTCGAGAGGCAGTCAGAGTCTTCTGCGGCTAACACACATGGATGCCGGAGCCTGCCTCCGGCGGACGTTGTGCGAGAAGGTCACGAGCTCACGTCCAGGCGGCCAAGCGGCGGTGGGGTGAGACAGACAAATCGCAGAAGAGTACTGAGACTACGTCGTTCGAAGGCAGCAACTGTAAGTAAACGCATATTGAGTAAACAGTAAACATGGAAGCATTAAGGAAGAATACTGTCAGATGTACCTTCCTACATGGTTGCATCAAACCACGAACAATCGAGAGTCACGATTCGCATATTGTGAGGATAGATTTACCAGCAGGATATATTCATCGGTTTCGGTTTTGCTTAAATAATAGTGCAGTTTTTGTTAAACTCGGAACTATGATATAAAAGACTCATGGGCAAAACTACAAGAGAGGCAGATTTTGTGACTCTCCCGGGCAACATTATCAAGACATCAATATCAGCAGCTGGATTGCGATTACGAAGCGTTACTATGGATAAAATTCCATTGGAAATGGAACATTCTGTTGGTACTGAAATTTTTTTGCATGGTTCTCGACATCAAACAAATGAGATAGACGATGAACACCCACTTCAGTGCTTTTTATGCTGTTCGAGTGCTCCGCTCTAATTAAGAGACACATGTGTCGTCTTTCACTAACTCTAGATTAGTACAGCCTCGTACAATGTACCATAGCAGTAGAGTATAAAGAACTAAATTTTTTTACCTAATTTGGTACGCAGCATATCATTAGAGATGTAATACTTCCAGTCAATTAGCGCATAACCTAGAAATATGACTTCCTTTGCATGAACTGGGTGTAATGCAATTTTCGGTGATTTACAAGCAACGTAACATTTTCCTCTAGGTCTCTATAGTTAATATGAAAGGATTTCATGCCGTGGTCACAAATGAAAGTCAACGGAATCCTTCGCTGTATATGGGCAAGTTGGTCACTTACACCCAACTTGTGTTCGTAGGCTGCAGCAACTGCCATCAAATCGGAGCGTGAAGGGCAATCGCAACATGGTAACGGAAACAGCTTGTGCTGCTGTGACTAATAATTCAGTCAGCCTAGTGACCCTGTCTAGCAACATACTAGATCAATAGCCCAAAGACGAATATCAAGGAGGGGCAAGTGAAGTGAAGGATGTTCAAAACTAACAGTCACACTCACTGTCGAACCACTTAGTGCACAGCCGAAAGCGTCACTGATACAGGATCCTTAGTTCCATTTGCAACTGAGAAGGATGTTTAAAACTAACAGTCTCACTCACTGTCGAACCACTTTGTGTACAGCTGAAAGCGCCACTGATACAGGATCCTTCTTTCCATTTGCAACCGTGAAGGATGTTTAAAACTATCAGTCACACCCACTGTCGAACCACTTAGTGTACAGGTGAACGCGCCACTGATACAAAAACCTTCATTCCATTTGCAACCTCAATCACAGCCGGCGAGTTTTCGGCAAAGGACGGAAGATACTGACTTTCGCGACGTAGACATGGTTCTCATAGACTCACGAACAGGAATCCACAATAAGTACTGAAACTATAAATGGTCCTCTCGCATCAATACATGAAATCATCGGACAATCTGTATAATCGTACATCTTTCTCTCAACCGGAAACACAGCAGAGACAGTAGCGATCTCCACGAGCACAGACATCATGACAAGAGTTTTCTTCCAAAGAATAGGACACGAAAGAAACGAGAATTAGGAAATAAAATAAAACGTTGACTTGAGATCTTTCGATGTCAGTTAAAAATGGTACAAAAGCGAATGCAGCTGTGAACAAGCACACTACGTGAACCATACCCGAAAAATAAAACTCCACTCTCGGACTTGCGCTATGGTCCAAAAATCCTCTGGTATGAACACATGTCTCTTTAGGTGACAATCATGAGTGCACATACATATCCCTTAGATACAACAGATATAAACAGCATATATTCTGCGACCAAGATGCTTGATTTGAAGGGCTGGGAGCAAAAGCTTGGAAAGACGCAATGGCAGGCTCGAGTGGGAGCTGTTTCTCTAATAAGCAAAGGGAACCGAGAATGCAATTGAAGTTTAAAGTTCTAAATGATAGTGTTATATTTTTTGAGGAATCTGGATCTCAGTATAATCCGTTTAGTGATGAAGAAAGCGAAGAAGATCATAATACCAGCTAGCGGGAGTGGCCGAGCAGTTCTAGGCGCTACAGTCTGGAACCGCGCGACCACTACGGTCACAGGTTCGAATCCTACCTTGGGCATGGATGTGTGTGATGTCCATAGGTTTGTTAGGTTTAAGTAGTTCAACGTTCTAGGGGACTGATGACCTCAGCTTTGATGCCCTATAGTGGTCAGAGCCATTTGAACCATAATACCAGCAATGTAAGTACTTGGCTCAGTACACATTTAGGATATGGTGGTTAACATGTTTTGATCTTAGAAAACTAGACACGTGCTTTGGTGAATTCTAATATTAAAAAGTGTAATTTAAAACACTATTAAACTACCTCTTATGCATTATAAACCGTTGAATTACTTTCTGTAATCTTCTAAGCGTATTTCTTTGACTTACCATGTTTTGCACTTGTGAAATGAACACTTGAGGAGGGCTACAATTCCGAAGGTAGTGCGCCAATCACAGTTCATTGGAAAATGAAGGAAAACACAGATGAATCTTAAAAGTACACTAATCATTACAGAACCATTTGAGATGCAGTAACAGAACACAGAGGGTGGTAATGAAAATATTCCTGTAAAAAAATTTGAAATTAACCATAGGAAGGGAAAGAAGTATAAGAGTGTAGTGGCCTTGAGCATACAACGGTTAACAAAGGAATAATTGGAGGAAAACGAGAAATTGGTCATGAGTCTGAGCGCAAGAAACAGTGTTTTTTCAAGATTACAGAAGAACTTAAAGGGGGAAAATTATTTTCAGAATACTGTGGCATGAAAAACCGTGATCTTCAGAATTCGTGTGGGTGATTCAAAGGCGTTCCAGTTAAACGTAGATATACTGAGAAGGGCGACAGAAGTAGATTATTTATTAGTGTGGTACATACGGTTTTGAAGGATTCTGTGGAAGTGATATTTTGTAAAGTAGCATTTGTAAACTTACAGGGACTTCAAACATCAAGGGGAAGGGTTGACATTATTGTTAAGAAACCAGCTCTAGGTCGGGACACCCCTCCTTTGAACCAGACAGGCCCTTTTAAAACTAGGAATAATGCTTTTAGTGACGATCAGAGAAAGTATGTAATATTAACAAGATTCCGAAATACGGAAGTCATTTCACCTGGATAGATAACCCCATGGTTTATATTGGGGTTGAACAATCAATTAGAAGTATTTATGATGATTATGTCACTCATGTCTGCAAAAGAAAATGGAGTAGAGCCATTTTCGTACGACCAGTACAGAAAAATCTTCAGAACACTGAATACATATTTGAAGCAACCAAAGGGAGACATGTGAAAAACAGGTGACACACTTTCCCGGATAATTAAAGACTGCAAATTAAAAAGTGACACTAAGGAACCGAATGAGTTAGAAGTTTAGCAAGAATCGCACTGTAGGAGGGCACAAGCTCGATTTACAAAAATTAAAGAAAATCTAGATATAGCCAAAGCTGAAGAATATACTTATACGTTCACACCCGACCTTCATCAAGCACTACCTCCTCATAAACTGAGTACTGGTATGGTGTTTTATTCCAGGAAATCGTGGTGCTAAAATTTTTGGGCACATGATTGCTAGTCTGGGCTAGGTTACTTCTGTATTTGGGATGAACGAACTGCTTTTAAAGAAGCATGTCGTGAAAGTTAATGTGAGAGGAAAGAAAATTGTTTGGATAAGTGATAACTGTGATGTCTACAAGAAGAATCTGTTTATAGTAGCTTTATTATCATGTATCAAGTAGCTAAATTTCCCCATTTCAGGAAATACAATGCTTCCTTCAGACCAAGATTTTTGCCATGTAGAATACTATGTAAGAAGAAATGCACAGCTTCCGTACATTTCACAACACTGGGCAGAAATTATAGAATAATCTTCTCAAGGAAAGAAGTTGATAGTAACAAGAATGATGCAGATGTATTTCGTAGATCTGGAGAAAGGCTGAACAAAAGGAACCTACTCAATTGAAATATGCAGTTGCCTTTTCATGGATGATCCAGTGAAGTTTAACATAAAGTACCAATATAATGTGATGGATGAAACTATAAATCTATGTCCAAGGGGTCAAGGTGGAACACTAGAAAAAGTCGTACAATGATCAAAGAAAATTTAGATCCGTTAAAAATGACAGACATTTTATCCCTGGAAGATAAGATTCCAAACATCTCCTTATAACAATATTACAATAAAATGAAGATAGGTCACAGACCAGAAGGAGAGTTAGGTGAAGAGAACTGTCCTTCAATAATAACTAAAGAAACATAAATAGAGTCAATTCATATATATTGCAGTATCAATGTTCACTATATCTGTCTTATTTCTCAAAGTAAATGGGTGTGAAAAAAATGCCAGGATATGTTACAGAACCCAAATTTATGAAATATTTAGAGACTGAATTTGTTTATTAGTATTAATTAAGGTTCTTGTCATATCAATAATTTCTTAGAAGAGAAAAATACATACACACTTAAATATTAAGTTTATCTTTTACACCATTATTAAGATATTGTGAAATTCATTAATTTTGTGTTATGGTGTAATATTTTCTACAGATATTACTTAACACTCATTCCTTAAGAATTACGTGACGTTAAACTTACAGTAATATCCCTGTTATTAAGATTACTTTTATACGTGTCTCCGTTTGTAGAGATAATTTTATCCTCAGTTGATGTTTATGCAATAATGATCAAATGGGTCCACATTATTACAAACAACTTTTCATATTAAGAAGGTAAGACAGTTATGTGTTACTCAGTGTGACAGAATACATTTTTCTCCAGAATTAAATAATATATATAAATGAGCCTTTACACTGAAATAACATAATTATTAATATTAAAAAACATGGTAACCGACATTTCAGATGAATTTTCGCATGGAAAACATGATAAGCCACACAAAATAGTTAGAAAATGTTAAAGACATTATTCTAATTTAATAAAATGCTTCTCTATATTTAACTGTCGTTACTCTCAATTTTCCAGCTTACAATATGTAAGGTACATTTCACGACGAAGAAAGCTGAGTTATCATGGATCTTGATTTCCTTCTGGGTACCATGTTCTTGCCAAAAGCCCTTCAGTTGTGGAACCATTTACGGGAAACAGAAGTCGATGTCACATGTTTACAGGAAGTATGCTCTCCTGACGCTGCAAACGCCACCGGATTGGACTCATGTCAAGGCAAGGAATATCCTGCGCACTTCCAACTTGTCTCCCATATGGTAGAGGCAACAAATGCCTACTCTTTGAACAAATATTATTTTATGTCCCGTCATGGTCAGGAGCTAGAGGCGAGAGAAAAATATTCCTTAAGGTGCATCAAACGCAGCTTGTTACAAATTTCGGTGCGCATACGATTGTAGTGAGTGATTTTAACTGGACGAGTCCTAATTTTAGCTTTTGTGCCGAACTGGAAGGAATTATGGCCGAAGTGCTGTTGGTGGATGTGTGGTGCCAATGGAAACTCTTAAACTCAGCTTTTATTTGCGTCACAGTTACAGGGGTTAGCAATCTTGATAGAACATACGCTCAGATGCAAATGGTGGCGGGTATAGCACACTGTGAACTACAGCATACACACATTCACACTATGTGAAGAAAAGTATCCGGAAATCTGTACGAAAATGACTTACAAGTTCGTGGCGCCCTTCATCGGTAATGCTATAATTCAATATGGTATTGGCCCACCGTTAGCCTTGATTACAGCTTCCACTCTGTTCGACATTCGTTCACTCAGGTGCTGGAATGTTTATTGGGAAATGGCAGCCCATACTTGACGGAATGCTGCACTGAGGAGAGGTATCGACGTCGGTCGGTGAGGCCTGGCGCGAAGTCAGCTTTCCAAAACATCCCAAAGGTGTTCTATAGGAGTCAAGTCAGGATTCTGTGCAGGCAAGTCCATTAGAGGGATGTTACTGTTGTGTAGCCGCTCTGCCACAGGCCATGCAGTATAGACCGATGCTCGATTGTGTTGAAAGACGCAATCGCCATCCCCGAATCGCTCTTCAACAGTTTGGAGCAAGAAGGTACTTTAAACATCAGTGTAGGCCAGTGCTGTGGTTGTCCCATGCAAAACCACAAGCGTTGGAAGACCCATCCGTGGAAAGCACGACCACACCATAAAACCACCGCCTCCGAATTTTACTTTGGCACTACACACGCTGGCAGATGTCGTTCACCGGGCAGTCGCCGTACCCATCCCTTGGAATCAGTTTGTCACATTGTAAACCGTGACTCGTCACTCCATCCAACGTTTTCTCACTTTTCAACAGTCCAATGTTTACGCTCCGTAGGCCGAGCGAGGCGTCGTATGGTATTTACCGGCGTGATGTGTGGCTTATGAGCAACGGCTCGACCATGAAATCAAAGTTTTCTCACCTCCCGCCTAACTTGTATAGTACTTGCAGTGGATCCTGATGCAGTTTGGAATTCTTGTGTGATGGTTTGGATACATGTCTGCCTATTACACGTCACGGTCCTCTTCAACTGTCGGCGGTCTTTGTCAGTCAACATACGAGATCAGCCTGAACGCTTTTGTGCTGTACGCACCCTTCACATTTCCACTTCACTATCACATCGTAAACAGTGGACCTAGGGATGTTTAGGAGTGTGGAAATCTCGCATACAGACGTATGAAAGATGTGATACCCAGTCACCTGACCACGTTCGACGTCCGTGAGTTCCACGGAACGCCCCATTGAGCTCTCTCACAATTTGTAATGACTACTGAGGTCACTGATATGGAGTACCTGGCAGTACGTGGCAGCACAATGCACCTAATATGAAAAACTAATGCTTTTTGTGGTGCCTGGATACTTTTGATCACATGTTTTAATTTGTCGCTCCACATTGCCTGTCACTTTGTAATGCCACAAGCATCAACTTATTTACACATCCGGCAGCTTATAGCTACAAAACACAAGCAGCCCCGCCGAGAAAGTAGCATTTGGGGACAAATTCGTTTCTCTCCGTCCTAGGCACAGAAGCGAAATTGAGAAGTGAGTCAGTTGTGGTTGTGCTAAGACGAAAACCACTCAGTTCTTAAAGCATTATACTTGGACAAAAGGTCAGAAGCAACGATGAACTGAAGATCATTGTTTTACAACAATCATAATATCATGTGATAATTCTACCATCTAATTGATCCTATCTCGTACCATGTAATACATGGCTAAGTCTCACCAAATTATTAGCACAGCTACAAAAGTAGGTGCAATTATGTTCTGGTATACAGCGTCAGAGTTAAATAAAACCATATCCACATGGAAAATAAAAACAGCTCTCCCCGCCTTCATGGATCCACAGGTCCAAGATCATAATGCACAAAAGTCCACTAAAAATTTAATAACCCAGCGTAATTAAGAACTCTACGCCAGCGCAGTTGCCCCAGCCATCCAAGTACCTACATTGCTCGCTCGAACCACTGAACATATCCAGAAGATGAAGGACTCAAAGACCAAACTTTCTCAACATCATGATAGCGAAGAACTAACGCAAATATTATACTGGTCTCCAATTAAATAAGGCTCCTGGAGTGAACAGTATCGGTCCGGGCCTTTATGAGAGGTTTTGGCACTTGCTGACACCACTACTTCGGCAGGTCTCTAGCGTAGTTTGAAATGGTATTCTACTACCGAAGATATCCACCTACGTAATCACTGACCTTAAAGGTAAGCAAGCCGAATCGACAATGTCACAACATTATTGACCCATCACGTAGCTTTATTCTGACTTCAGTTTTATATGCGGGCTCCCAAGCACGAATGCGGACGGTCACCCCTGTAACAAACTACTAGTGTGGTAGATCTATGCGAGAAAATCTTGATTATATAGACATGTTGTGTCAATGACGTGGCGTGCTACCAGTTCCATGCTGTTCGCGTTTTCATGCATTAAAATGCCTACAAACGCATCGTGTATTCCTTCCTTAGGCAGGGGCTACTGACTCACGCCTTCGGGCCCAACTTCGTTCAGACTATAATGGGATGCATCTTGCACGCCAGAATCAGAATAAGGCTCTATCAGTCCCACATATCTTACGTCACTTTCCACCGGGATCTGAGATAAGCATGCTGTGCGGCTAGCCATTGACCCATGACCGCGATGCACCCATTCCAGCAACCAGGGCCGCACATTACTCAGACATAAATATGAAGTTCAAGCACATGTAGAAGACATCAGTGTTATCTTTTTGGCCAAGCAGATCTTCGTCTCACGTAACAACTCGCACAAGAATATGAATATGGTAGCTGTCCACCATCAGAAGGCGAAAATCAACCCTGCTACATGTGGGTTGTTAAGAAGTAAAACATCTATTGTGCTGTCTTCCAAATGTCACGCTGCGTAAGAAACTCTGTTTATATATCTCAGCCAAAGGCCAGATTATGTTAAAAAAGACCTGGATGAATAAAATGCAGACTTTCGAATGCTGAGGCATTTTGAGAGATTAAAATGGCCCATTTCATTAACACTTATCTTTACCTACGCTCGACTAAATCACATTAGTATACCCCATTCCGGTGAACACAGCGAAACACATTCCGGCAGTTGCTGCTTGGATAATCTGGTTGTCTAACATCTGTAACTTACACTTTCTGTCGTCAGCCACATCCATTTCGGAAGTATATAGTATACGCACTCCTCCAGTACTTTTTAACATTATTTACTCCAGATCTACGTTCAGTTTATTATTAGCTAGCAGAAATTTGTATCCTTCGGTAGCTATTCCATATTTTCTTACGGTCATCTCCCCTTTGGTAATCCCCTCCAAGATATACGAATGGTGCACTTATACGGAATATTTTATCAATGGGGAGATCAAGACGTTTTTTCCATTGCAAAAGCTGTGGATGGACAATATATGTCTTTAATACGTGGTTTCCATTGCACTCTGCATCGACACGCTGTTGTTCGTCGCTGATAGAGTGCCCTGAACGTCTGTTTCCTTCTCAGCCCTCATTCAGAAGGCCTTGGTAGAGCGGGATTGACTTTTGATGCCTGAATCCCTCCCGTGTCTTAAGGAAATGTAATCTATCTCCGAAAGAAGTGCCTTACAAAACACTCGCTCGACAAAATTTTGAGCATTTTTCATCGGACTTGTACCTGTATTGAGGCGGATTACTAAAAGAGAAGGAGATGATCGTTCGTCGACATATCTTTGGTGAGACGTCAGGTGTGCTGGACTGTCTTTCAAATTGCTCGCTAATATTGTACAAAATTTTGGATCTCCGATACTTATTAAAAATTTTATTTCTGTTAATATTTGCTGTAGACTTAACTTATTACTGGGTTTTTATTCACTTCAGTTTCTCTTTCTGAGTTATTGATTCGAATGGCCTGTTATTACTGTGTGTGCTTAAGTCGTTCATCCAAGTCTCGGGCTTCAGCAGTGTGTTTACATTTCGTGACTTGTGGTTGTAGCTGCAGCGGTTCTACAGCTAAGCAGTGACAAAGATGTTTGCCCCCTGTTTTACAATTAATAACTTCAGTAGTTTTCAGCGGTGTCTCGTGCTGTTTCTGACGATATAACGGTTTAATAAACTTTCTTAAACTTTCACCGTCTGTGTTTGTTAGAGCTGCTTTTGCAATAAAGCCGTTTAGTAAATTTCGTGCAGCAGTTTTAAGATGTCATTTCTTATTGTTCTAGTGAAATATTTCCGTAAAATATTCATTAACGGTTTTAATTTCCTTGACTGTTCCAATGACCGCTTCAGTTTTTGGTTTTAGCTAATCTATTTTGTAAGTTTTGGTGTTATTGGAATTAGTTGCGGCTTAGTAGTACTAATAAAAGTTGTTGCTTTCTTAGTAGAGAGAGAATTTGGGGAGCACTACTCTTTAAATAGTTCCTTTGTTGTAACTGAATTTCATTATCACAGACGTTTAGGTTTTTCAGTAACTATTAATATATTATCATGAGTGGGAAGTGTGGGCTTTGTCACTGGTTTGTGGGTGGTGGGTTAGGGTATGGCATTTGTTCCAAGTATTTTCATTGGGGAGGAATGCAGTGGGGAAGCCAGTGGGCATTCTAGCGAGATCCCCTCTTAGATATGCTGAATTTGTAGCAGAAATAAGTTGATAGAGGAGCAGGAGCGGAAGATCTATGGCTTTCAAGTGCAGTTACAAGATGTTAAGGAGGAACTAGATGCGCTTAGGAGAGTAAAGAGTGCAGTGGAATAGGAACAGGTTGTCGGTAAGAAGGCAGCTAGGAGGAGGAGATATTGAGACTGTTGTATTTTGCGTATTAGCTGTCAGAATTAAGTGGAGAGGAGCGTCTTGTAGCTGTAAATGTAGTAAACATGGAGCAGTCCTAAGGAGTAGGGAAATTTAAGTCAGTTGCAAATTCTGACAGAAAGAAAAAATGTTTTGCTGTAAGGAAGTTCGCGTGGTATAGGTGAGGGTCAGCAGTTGTAGCAAGAGTTTGGGAATCAGTAACAAGTCACCAGCATTGTGAAGCCTACTGTTGGGTTGGTGCAGGTGGCTGACAGCATAGTTGAATTATGTAGGAGTTTTACGAAGGAGGATCAGGAAGTGATTGTGGGTGGAGCAGGGAATAGTCTTCACAGGGTCGGGGAATATGATGGAGGTGGTGACCTGGTGAAGATAGCTACTCCAACCAGTGGCACTAATACGCACTTCGTGCAAATGTTTTATCGTCATGATCGGTCTCATCTAAATGCTGCTCTTAGGCATGTTAACATGGGTCCTCAGAAGGCAAAGATGGCGGAGGGCATGCCTCGCATTGCAGTGGAGCCAGCTGAGTCTCACTAGATCGGGTTTCACAAGGCATGGCTAGCACCTCAGTAGGTATGTGAAGGCGACGCTGGCAGAGTTTATACGTGACAATGTAGTTGGTGGTAGTGAAATCACTCATGAAAAATCCCCTTAGTTGTTGGTGTCAGAAATGCACCTTTTTTAGACTGAAATCAGCTGATAGGTAAACCTGCTTAAAGGAAGTCGCGCTAACACAGGACTCAGCCTTAGAGAAGGTCAAGTACCCAAGTAGAGAAGGAATTAGCTTATTTCATTAAAATATGAAAGGTTGTAGAGATAAAATTAGTGAACTGCTTATTGTTGTTGACTCTGACATAACTGGCATATCGGACCACCACTTAAATAATCATTTATCAGGGTACAGATTAGCTGGCTGTTTATTCAAGAAGTTCCATCCTGAGTGGGGAGTGGCTGTGCAAACAAAAAGCAGTATTCCCTTTGAGTCTGCACTAAACAGGTATTTGAATGTTGTGCAGAGGTAGTTGAATTTAGTGAAACTAAACCACTAATAGTTGTTATATATAGGTTCGCTAACTCTGACTTCAGACCATTTCTGCTCAACCTACTGAGGGTTCTAGGTTCACTTTATAGACAGTACGAAAAATAAGTTATGTGTAGTGGATCACTATTAATTTTGTATATGATTGTGGAAGAAAAAGGATGTTGGTAGATCTCCTAAATTCATATGAACTTAAGCAGTCTGTGTTTTTTCCATCTAGGATGCAGGGAAACAGTGGTACAGTCATACACAATATTTTTATTCAATCTTCACTACTAAATATGCATTCTCTTAATAAAAGGGCGAATGAACTATCAGACCATGACGCCAAAATTTTAACTCTAAAACGATTTTGTACTCAAAAAAATGCTATACATAATTACAAGCTGTGTAGAATAGCTAATCCATCGGCAATAGAGTGTTTCTTCAACCTCGTTAAGGTACAAGAGTGGCAGAATATTTATAGTGCTGATAACACAGATGACAAATACAATGCTTTCCTTAAAACTTTTCTCATGCTCTTTTGGAGTTGCTTTCCATTAGAAAGCCTTAAACAGGCACTAGCAGTAAAAGGCAGTCTGTATACCTGACTAGTGTGATACGGATTTCATGTAGAACAAAGTAGGAATTATATCCTAATGTTAGAAGTGGGAACAACCAAACTACAGCAGCCCATTACAACAGAATCGTAAGCTGTTTAAAAATGTTATTAGGAAGGGAAAGAGTATGTGGTGCGCAAATAGAATAGGTAATAAACAAAATTAAATTAAAACAGTATGGTCAGATGGTCTGTTGTGAACGAAGTGTCTGGTCAGCAGTACAAGATCGACGACATACAGTCAGTTAGTCGTAAAAGTAGTTCTTTTACTATCATCTTATAAACATTACTGGTGAGTTAAATAAAAACTTAATTACTAGAGGGAAAGATATAAATCTCTTTGAAAATGCCTTTCTGAGATTGGTGTCTGAAATAATCCTCTGTGATGCTGACTAGGGAGATATTAAGTCAGCAATTAAGTCACTGAACACCAAGGACTCTCGTGGGTATGATGGAGTTCCTAGCACAATATTAAAGTATTGTGCTGCACTTGTTACCCCTGTAGATAGCATTTTTTGTACTTTTTCCTTTAAGAATGGTCATTTTATGAAAGATTAAAATACTCAGTAGTAAAGCCGCTTTATAAAAAGGGAGAAAAGTATAATGTAGTCAGTTTTCGATCTATTTCTATGCCATCAGTATTTGCTAAAGTTATTGGAATGGCTGTTTATGTAATGATAATTGATTATTTTTTATAACATAATTTGCTATCAAGTGTACAGTTCGGGTTTAGAAGTGGTTAAACAAATGAAAATGAGGTATTCTCTTTTCTCTGTGAGGCACTGGACGGATTAAACAAAAAGTTCCGCCGCTACGCGTTTTTTTTTATTTAGCTAAGGCGTTCGATTGTATTGATCAGAAAAAGCTACTGCAGAAGTTCGATAATTATGGAATTCGTGGAGCAGCTCACCATTGGTTCACCACTTACTTTAACAACAGACAGCAAAAGGTCATTATTCACAATGTTGAGAATGGCTGTGATGTGGGATCTGAGTGGGGCACAGTCAAATGGCGGAAGTCCCAGGGATCAGTGCAGGGTCGACAACTGTTCCTTATTTAAATAACTGATGTGTCCTCTAGTATTACAGGTGGTACTAAAATATTTCTGTTTACTGATGGCGCTAGCTTGGGAGTAAAGGATGTTGTGTGCAATATTGTCTCTGTTTCAAAAAGCGCATTTGATGACATACGTTCATGGCTTATAGGCAGTAAACTAACGCTAAAACGCAGAAAGACTCAGTTTTTATATTTTCTAACAGACAATACAACAAAAACCGACGTTTTAATTTCACAGAATGGGCAAACGATTAGTCAATCTCAACAGCTCAAATTTCAAGGTGTTCAGATTGTAAACTGTTGTGAAAAGCCATTGTTCGGTATCTTGTTCAAAGACGTAACGCTGCCATTTTTACTATTCGAAATGTATCTGAAGTAAGTGATCGTTTGACATGAAAAATAGTCTACTTTGCTTATTTTCATTCGCTTATGTCGCTTAGTATTTTATTTTGGGTTAGGTCTTCATTTCTCAAATGTTATTTTTGGCTCATAAATGCGCAATTTGGGCTATAAGTGATGTAAGTTCGTGAACCTCTTGGCGACCCCTGTTCGTTAATCTGGGTCTTCTGACATTAGTCCCTCAATATATTTATTCTTTATGGTATTTATTGTTAACAAGTCAGCTTATTCCCAAGAATAAGCAGCTTTCACCCAGTTAATACTAGGCAGAAATCCAATCTGCATCTGGATCGCACTTCTGTGTCTCTTCTACATGAAGGTGTGCTCCATACTGCTGCGTCCATTTTCTGTAAACTATCACAAGAATTCAAACATCTTAGCACTAATCCACTCGCTTTAAATTCGAAACTGAAGATTTTCCTCATGGGTCGCTCCTTCTATTCTGTCGAGGGGTTCCTTGAAAAACTATGCTGATTCGTATGTTGATTGCGTTTACTGAAACTTATGACTAGTCTTTTTTGGATTCATAAACATTTTATATGTTATTATTTTTATGTTGTAATTTCATGTACTGACACGTTTCATGACCTTGTAGATCTGCTCCTCAGTCCTGTCCTACTGAACCAGACGTGTAAAATGAAAAAGAAAACGAATAAATAAGATAAAAACCATATCGATATGGGATTGTTCCCTCGTTGCGAGAGAGTTACCGAGATGCTCAACAATTTCCAGTGACGGACCCTGGAACAAGAGACTCAGTACATCATAGAAAGGTTTGCCGCTGAATATTCTACTTCGTTCGTTCCAAACAGGGTCCTTCAACAACTTACTTTGTCCCAACATAAGCCTCGCGAATTGGGCACGAAGAGAAAGCCAGATATCAGATGTTATACGAAGCTCCATCGAGAATTATGTTTGCGGATTATAGATACAGATGTAGGTGAACGGTCTCGGACAGTTACTTTTCCGACATAAACACTCTATTTCAGAAATGGAAAGCGAGTTGGGGTACCCACACTCACAACGGAGATATTTCACATCAGCCGCCACAGCGTTTCCACAGCATTGCCCCAAGAAATAAGCTGCTAAACCGATTAACCTGCCCTCGCCTGAGTTCAGTTCCTGCTATCCACGGCAGTCTGCTAATTAAAGGGATTTAGAGAGTTGAGCTATTGCATTCATGATGTATACTGACACCACAAATCTACTTCCTTCAAGTCGTCTGTTACATAAGATTAAGAGTTTATATATACCAACAACCTGTAGTGCATTTTTTTTGTGTAATAAGGAGTCTACAACACCTTCAGGACTAAGTATGCATAGTTTGACTTATAGTAGTTACAATACATATAACTTCAGTAATTGTTCTCAAACAAATAATGGTACTTCGAGAACTACTAGTAACCTACGAATTCGATCTAATAATTGTAGTAGACGAATTAATAATAACACTAAGACAACGAATACCTGGCAAGAGAAATGAAAATTACGTAGTAAACCAGGAACAAATAAAATTTTAACCAGTATTCTGAACTGTGGTACAATGATGTTTCCAAGCTTTATATTAGTTTCTAATGTAGAATAAAATGTTTGTGGAAAGATAACACTTATACACGTAACAAACTCCGTAAGAACTCCCCCTCAGCGTGAAGCAAAGTAAAGATCGAATTGTCTGGGAAGTCCCAAAAGTTGTAGCAGGGGTGTTAGAGATTCCTTGGGTTCCCAAAATTAATAAAAAAAATATTACTGCCTCTTAAAGCATTAATTACTTACGGTATACGTGCCGTGCTCGAAATACACTCCAATAACAATAAAACTGATAAATAATAAAAACGGAGCACAAGAATTTAACGAAAAATATTGAAAGGTTACTCCGAATAGAAAATAGGCACTTTTTATATCTATGAAATCGAGTACTAATTATATGTAATATAGTACTTATATAGTTAATTCAAATAAAGGACAGACAAACCACTGTTTGTAGCGTTTATAGGCCACAGTATAAGCTATGCTTCGTTAGCAGCTACGCGCTGAAAATTAGCCACGGAAAGGATTTACAAATCCTGGGTGTTTCTGGAAAATGAATCACCCAACACGCCATAAATAAACACTTCGGTATCATTGCTTACTTCCAATGAACAGAGAGGTAATGAAAAATTTGGTAAATGCACGGTATGGTAATATCTAGTATTAAAAGTGATATGAGATCAATTGACAAAAGTTCAATTAGAATTAATGTCTACATTATTCCAAATAATGTGAACAACATACAACACCTGTATCTCTGCGATCCACTCTTACGTGCTTTCCTAATGAATTAGGTTACACGGTCCTCACAGCTTCCAGTGCTTTAATCACTCCTTTCATTGCAGTATCTCTACCTCTCCTCAGTCCATATATGCCGCTAACGACATACTCGTAACATCAAAGATAGCAGGTTCTGACAAGTAAAAGTACCACCAAACGGTATTTTCAAAATAGTCACCTTTAATTGGTTTTCTTGCGTTTCTCTTTTCAATGGCAGTCAGAAATACCTGAGAGACAGAGAGACTATGGTAAGTGGGGTGGAACAAAAATTCGCTGAACTCGTATGTTGTAGTTTATCCAGTTTTTAACGCGATGTTGGACTATGTTATTTTGATACAGTGTTCTTACTAACTACCGACAAAGTTCAAAATTTCACATAACAGAGTGGAAAATGTTCCAAGACTATATTACTGCCAAACATGTTTTGCAGACTTCATTGTAAGCAACGCTACTATCTAACTATAGACGTAAGTCAGTGTGGTAAAGAAGTTTCATTGACATCAGGCAACTTAACGATGAGAGGTATTTTTTTCTTTCATGTATATACTGACCTCTCTTTCGGGTTAGGGAATTTTGAATCTCATTCACGCACCGATTTACTGTACTCTGCTATTGGTTGACGCCATCAAAATAGCACAACTTTGATGCAATATAAATATTCTACAGCAGGGGTGGGCAATTGTTTTGACTCAGGGGCCACATTATAGGCCCAGAGCAGTGAAAGCGTTAAATTGCATTGATTAGTTAGCTTTACATTTCGTAAAAGGTATCATTAAAGTCAATAGATATAAATGAAAGAGTCAGAAGCAAAGGGGTATAAGTATACTTCTTATAATTTTGATAAGACTAAAGTCACTTCTACCTCTTTCCTTCTGACATCCTCAAATAAGATAGTTGTGTACAATTTCATTAATTTTGCTACTTTAATATCATCTCCAAGTACATTAAATTTTAAAACAAGTTTAATGGGACAAATGTATCCTATCAGAGTTTTTGGACAATTTATTTGAAATCAGGAGTCAGACTGCAAGTTGATATTCTCAGCACAGCCTACAAATTACTATCTGTTAAACAGCTTCGGTTTTTGCTCTTGTTGATTTTCAAGCAAGGAAAACTTTGTTCACAGATATACGTCGATCCGAATGTGGAGAACATTTTGCCTGCAAATTTCTTGATACATGGAAATTTTTCAGCTGACAAAGATTTATAAAAGTCAACTAAAGTAACAGCACTAAACATTTCTTTCACTGCGTGATCTGCCTGCATGTCAATCAGTTCGCCGGCCGGGGTGGCCAAGCGGTTCTAAGCGCTACAGTCTGGAACCGTGCGACCTCTACGGTCGCACGTTCGAATCCTGCCTCGGGCATGGATGTGTGTGATGTCCTAAGATTAGTTAAGTTTAAATAGTTCTAAGTTCTAGGGGACTGATGACAACAGCAGTTAAGTCCCATAGTGCTCAGAGCCATTTGAACCAGCCAGTTAGTTGAAGTTGCAGTTCCTGTGGCGCAGTGTCAATATCAGCAGTGGTAGGATACGATAAAACATTTAACTGAGGCTCAATTTTCTTAAAATCGTGAAATCTTGTAGTCAACTCAGCCTCTAAACTCTTGCAGATAATCCCTAATCTTAGCTGAAACACTTGCGGGTACTTTCTGTTTCCCTAGTAATGGGAAATGACAAAATTAGCCTTTCATTACTTGCCTTGCAAACGGACCTAGTTTTGTTTTAAATGCTTTGACATGTGTCCACATTTCATGAGCAAACAACCCCTTTCCCTACAATGTCACATTCAACTTATTCACTTTTTCAAAAATATCAGCTGCAAACATCATCTCATATGTCCACTCTTCACATCCTTTTTTTGCAACAAAATCATGAGATATCTCCTTAGTTTTCAGAAATAAAATAATTCCATTGTGTAATGCCCAGACTCTTTTTCATACTTTGCACAAGCTCAACCACCTCCCACTGTTATGGTAAATTACATCTTCATGATCAGCCCCCACCTCCTCAAGAAGAGATTTGAAGTGTCTTTGATGGAGTGTCCTTGCTCTGATTGTGTTCACAACACCAACAACAGGATCTACCACATGCTTTAACTCTAATGCAGTCTTGCAGAGGCTTTCCTGATGTAAAGTACAATGAAAATCCAAAACATCATTGTCTGTGTCTTCGACTTTTAACTTGTTTTTCAAAAGTTCCACCATAATTATATTTGTCCCACAGAAAGCTCTGGCTCCATCTATTGTAATGCTTACCATTTTGTTCCAGGATAACCACTTGTTTCCACACAACTAACAACAAATTCTAACAAGTCCTGACCAGTGGTTCTATCTTTCATGGATACTATAACAAGTTATTCCTCGGTGATGACGAAATGTTCTTTAATTCCACGGATAAAGATGACTACTTGTGCAGTGTCTTCAATATCTGTGCTCTCGTCCATTGCCAGTGAAACCAAACAATTTCTTCGCTCACAGTCTTTAGCTGGTCTGCAAGTTGGTCACTAATTAAATCAATCCACAACGCTATAGACCTCCTTGACAACTAAACGCTGTCCAATTTGGTTTTAACCTCAGGACACACTACACTTGCACACTACCATGAATTGTTTAATAAACTTGCCATCCGATAAAGGTTAGTTTCGTTTAGCAAAATTATAGGCGACCTTGACACTTGCTTCTGTAGCTCTATTTTGAAGCGGTGTTTGCTTCGTAAATAACGCTTGTTGCTTCTTCAAGCGTTTCACGAACTATGCTGCTTTTATTTTTCGTTCTTCGTCTGAAAGTTTGCATTTAATGTCACTGTGTTTTGTTTCGTGATGTCGTTTCAGATTGTACTCCTTGAATACGGCAACTGTGTCATGGCATAATAAAAATGCGGCTTTATATCCTGCATCAATAAAGAAATATTTCCTCGTCCAGTCTTCATTAATCAAACGGCATTTATCACCTACTTTAGGCTTCTCCTTAGGAGTCATGATTGCACTGAAGTATATATATATTACGTTGTACTGCTACACAGACTAAACACAAGCAAACCACACGAAAATGAAGAAAATTGCTCTGAACGTCGTACTATTCACTCGGCGCGGGACAAATACAGCGCTACCATCAGATACCGCTTGGAACGTAAATTTGCGCCATTAGCAGGATGCACAGTGCTTTCTTTTTTCCGTGCCCGTGGCGGCTGCTGGTAGTGGTCCCGTAATCCACCGCACCCACACTGACTGCGTGACTGTAGAGACATCTGTCGGTAGTACGCACTACCAAGTAGCGCAGACGCTCGCGGATGTTTTAGGTCGCGCGGGGTAGGTAAATTTTGTTTTTCCTATGATTTTTGTAAATGTCTTGGCGGGCCACACAGAGCCCCTCCGCGGCCACATACGGCCCGCGGGCCGCTATCTGCCCACTCCTGCTCTGCAGACATACTACCATGAAAGAACCACTAGCTTAAGGTACATACTTTCTAACTTTAAAAACGATTTGATAATCCCAAATACCACAGAAGTCAGAAACTGTTAGACGTAAATAATATCCAAAAAGTTGCTCGAAAATGTTATAACTGCATTTCACTACCACAAACTACGTGAGGAGCAATAGGCTGATGGAAGGTGTCCTGGTGGATGAGCAGTTTGAGGACCCGAGGAATGTTTGAACACCTGAGACAATACAAACTAAGAATTCTTGTAGAGGACAGGCTGAAAAAAGGCAAATTTACACTGGGGTGATAAAATTCATGGGACACCTAATAACCTACTTTTGATCGGCATAATGCAACAGCTCGACATGGCGTGGACTCAACAAGTCGTTGAAAGTCCCCTGCAGAAATATGCAGCCACGCTTCTTCTATAGCCGCTGTTAATTTCGGATGTTTCGGAGGTGCTGAATTTTGTACGCGTTTTCACTTCTTGATTATATCCCGTAAATTTCCGATGGGATTCATGTTGGGTGATCTGGAAGGCCAAATAATTCGCTCGAATTGTCCAGAATGTAATTCAAACCGACAGCAAACAATTGTGCTTTGCGTCAATTTCATTGTTGTTTGGGGAGATGACGTCCATGAATGGCTGCTGATGGTCTCCAAGTAACCGAACATAACCATTTACATTCAGTTATCGGTTCTATCGGACCAGAAAACCCCAGTTCGTTCTAAGCCAGCACAGCCCACACTTTTATGGAGCCACCGCCAGCTTGTACAGTGTCTTGTTCACAACTTGTGTCCTTGGTTTCTCGAACCTTATCGTTAGCTCTTACCTACTGAAGGAGGGACTCGTCTGACAAGGCCACGGTATTCCATTCGTCTAGCGTCCAACCGAGGTGGTCACGAGCCCAGGAGAGGCATTGTTGGCGATGTCGCGCTGTTAGCAAAGGCACTCGCGTCGGTCGTCTGCTGCCTTAGTACATTGACGCCACATTTCGCCGCACTGTTCTAACGCATACGTTCGTCGTACGTCCCACATTGACTTCGGAGGCCATTTCACTCAGAGTTGCCCGTCTGTTGGCACTGAAAATTCTATACAAACCCTGCTGCTCTCGGTTGTTAAGTGAAGGTCTTCAGCCACTGCGTTGTCCATGGTGAGGGGTAAAACCTAGAACTTGTTATGCTCGCCATACTCATGACACTGCGGTTTTCGGACTATTGTATTCTGTAACGATATCCGACATGGAATGTCCCATGCGTCTAGCTACATCTACCATTTGTCGTTCAGATCTGTTAATTCCAGTCATGGGGCCATAACCACGTTGGAAAACGTTTCACATGAATGCCTGGGGGTACACACACACACACACGCAAATATATATATATATATATATATATATATATATATATATATATATATATATATATATATATTGGGGTTACAAAAAGGTATGGCCAAACTTTCAGGAAACATTCCTCACACACAAATAAAGAAAAGATGTTATGTGGACGTGTTTCCGGAAACGCTTATATTCCATGCTAGAGCTCATTTTAGTTTCGTCAGTATGTACTGTACTTCCTCGATTCACCGCCATGATTTCATTCGGAATACTCTACCTGTGCTGATAGGACATGTGCCTTTACAAGTACGACACAACATGTGGTTCCTGCACGATGGAGCTCCTGCACATTTCAGTCGAAGTGTTCGTACGCTTCTCAACAACAGATACGGTGACCGATGGATTGGTAGAGGCGGACCAATTTCATGACGTCCACGCTCTCCTGACGTCGACCCTCTTGACTTTCATTTATGGGGGCATTTGAAAGCTCTTGTCTACGGAACCCCGGTACCAAATGTAGAGACTCTTCGTACTCTTATTGTGGACGGCTGTGATACAATACGCCATTCTCCAGGGCTGCATCAGCGAATCAGGGATTTCACGCGACGGAGGGTGAATGCATGTATCCCCGCTAACGGAGGACATTTTGAACATTTCCTGTAACAAAGTGTTTGAAGTCCCGCTGGTACGTTCTGTTGCTGTGTGTTCCATTCCATGATTAATGTGATTTGAAGAGAAGTAATAACATGAGCTCCAACATGGAAAGTAAGCGTTTCCGAACACATGTCCACATAACATTTTTTCTTTCTTTGTATGTGAGGAATGTTTCCTGAAAGTTTGGCCGTACCCTTTTGTAACACCCTGTATATATAGGGCGAGGTAGCATGTGTGTGCTATTTTTTATTAAAGAGATATGAATCCGTCTTAGGTTTTTTTTTTAAAATGAACCCTATGTTAAATTTTAGCGTGACATGATGGGCATAAAAAGAAGGTTTCAAGTATGTGTATATCATAATTTATAGGCGAAATGTTTTTGAGACACAGATGTATTGTCTTGTTGTGTTTGTCCTTCGAAGCGGCATTGTCCAATGCGACTTTTCCCGTTGTGTTGATTATATGGTAAACGTCACCAGTCCGTCCTATCACAAACACGCCCTTTTACTCGACAATGGTAATACCTACTGCGGTATTTTGCACAAAAATTAACTCATCATATCGCGGAAATATTATTCACTTATTTGACAGCTGTGATACCACATACAGCTTTAAAATACAACAAGATGTTAATACATTTTAAGTAACACAAATACAAGTGTAAATGAATAGGCCGCTGTTGGTCACAAATATTTCGTACGTATTTGCTTTTTATTCGTAAATATTTGCTATTGATCACGATACGAAGCAAATACACACAAAGATGCAAGATACATACTGTACATGGTACACATCAATGCTTCCCCTCTGCTGCAATCCACATTTGCAGTCGCCGTTCGAATGATTTTGAACTGCTGCGAGGGTGTCACGTGAGATATCATCGCAAGCTTCTATGATACGTCGCTTCATATTATCTGGCGTGGACGGTATCCGAGCATTAACTTTATGTTTGATTTCTCCCCACAGAAAAAAATGAAGAGGAGGCTATCAGGAGCCCGGGCTGGCCACTTCACTTCAGCACGTCGTCCTGTCCAATACTCGGGGAACTTTTATTTAACAGCTCTGTAGCCATACGGGATGAGTGAGTAGTACAGCTTTCATGTTGAAACGTCATGCACTGACCCGTAGCTAGTGGTACCTCTTCCAGGAAAATGGGCGGAAAGTTTCGCAGGAACTGTGAACAGTTAATGCCATTTAGTGTACCCAGAAAGAATGACGTTTCCAATGATGACGCACCGAACGTTAAGACTCCACGGTTGCTGATGCTGTACATGCTAAAGCCAATGAGGGAGCTCTATTGACAAGTAATGCATATTATACAAATTCACATTACCGTGGTTGGTTAAATTCGCCTCGTCAGTAAAAGGCACCCGTTGAGAAAACGTTGGATCATCTTTTGGGCGCTGCAGAGCAAACCGACAAAATTCCTGGCACCATTGGAAATCCACACCGGAGAGTGCTTGATGTAACGAGACGTGAAACGGGTAAAATCTATGCCTATGTAATATGCTTAGAACACCTCTCTGACTTATACCACATTCTGAGGCGATACGTCGCGACGAAACAGTATGCGCCAACGCTAGAACGCCCACTTTATGTACCTCGCCAGTTGCAGTTTTCCTGCCTTGTCCTCTGTATGGCGGTCCATGATCCAGATTGAAGTAGTTTCTTGCAGATACATGCAGGAAGGTGGCGCGTAGACGGCGTTAAACTGCGAGCTTCTGTAAAAGATGGACATTATTGGAGCTTCTGCGTTCATTTGCACTTGGTATACTTTTGTTGTTGTTTCTGACCCGCTCTGTGTACCACGGTGATGAGCTCCGTCGTTTGTTAGTTTATTTGACGTAAATCTGTCAATTGCTCTCCATACAACTTTTTCGAATTTAAATCACATCTGGTCTACACTTACGTAGTCAACTTGAAAGGAGTGGAGGTTGTCTCTGAGGGAGGCACCAAATGAATTTTAATCAGCGTTTTTGGATAACTATATATCTCATTTATCTTTGGTGGATTTGGTACTTACGGTATTCAGTCTCGCTACGACAGCCCTGTGTTCACTAATTCCTGCAACGGTTTTGATGATCGTTATTAGCTTAGGAATATTTGTTCTAAGGAAGTGAAGTATGTTTTCACAATCGTTTACGATTCGCGATGACTCATTAACTAACTTCTCGAAATAATTTTGAAATAATGCGTTTAGCACAGTTCCCGATGATGATTTATGCGTACCTGTGGATTTAAAAATGTGTTTTCGCCAACATATCGAGGGCAAATCAAAATCTGCACGAACTATAGTTGTATGAGCCAGGTAAGTATTTCAAATTGAACTGAAATTTTCTTTGAATCTTTCAGCAATTGTATCACCTGAACTGAGAGGACGCTAAAAGGGTCCATTTATAGTTTTACTCCGGTTGCCAAGAATGACCTTTGCTCATGCTAACTTGCAGGAACTATTCTTCTTGATGTTTCGATTTTTTCCCGTCAGAGTAGTTACGAAGTGGTAACGACTGTTCGAAGACTGTTGGAACGTGCTATGTATTGCTGTATGTGGTGTATTTTATTTGTGCAGAGAAAACTGTAGTGCTGCAGAACTGTTGGCGGTAAAGAGCAAGGGAGCTGCATGCTCAGCGGAATCTCTAAATGCGGAATTCGCATGCTCGAAGATAATGTAATGCATCTGCACTGTTCACACTGGTATGTTTCACAAGCACATCCTCAAGTGCTCACAGACATAGAAACTGCAACAGATTGACAACTATTTCATTTACACAACACGTTATTATTTTAGATACTTGTTAAATAAATAATGACATTATTTGCAAGAAGTTTAGTCGTTGGGATAAGAGCTCTTGAGTAAGTGAAGAGAAAACTTCTTCAAAATCGAACCTAAAGATGTGAAATAATAATCATGAATATATGGTAGATCCTTCAATATACATTTATATGCACACAACTTTCAATAATAGTATTTACGGTATTTGATATAAAACTGTAATTTTAGTGAACTTTTCGTGTTTGAATGTCCTTATTGAACAAATAATGTTTGCTAATCACCCTTGAAAATGCTACATATAGTTGTCCGTGCGTAAACTCCGAATTTCGTAAATAAAACCCTTTTCTTTGAACCGTTTGACTCTGTACTTGCTTATAGCGATCATAAATGTAATTTTAATAGACAATTGTCTTCTTGTCAGCTGAAATTACGTCCTTGAATTAGATGTTATTGATTGTATCCGTGGTATTCCAACAGTTTCACCTGTATCAATCAGCTGAGCAGTAATTATACATGCATTGAGTTTTGTTACAAACATGCATGCTCCGTTGACCAAGTTCTATTTAGCGTCAGGATTCTTATCAACATGAGAATAATATTTTAGTTTAGTTTACGTTAATACGGCGGTAATCCTCTAGGATTTAATGAATGTAAGATCCCTATTGAATGTTTTTCCATTCAGAAAATATATTCATTTGTAAACGTCAACTTGAACGCTGGGCTACCGCAGTGTTTACGGTTATTATCTATTACTGTACTGCGTATAAATTATGCAGTTAAAACGGGATTTGTAATAAGATAACATGAAAAGGGAGTTTAGCATTCATGATTAATGTTATAGCTTCATAAAATTTAGTTACGAAGCTGGGCATCCATGATCCGCTCTTGCCCATAATAGTTAAAAGTCTCTTTTACATTAAAAGTTTCCGAAAATAGTTCATTTGTCGCATTACTGGTATGCAGCGTAAGAAGCTGGTTAACAAACTTTTCTGATGATAACTCATTCATCCCTGCGTGATTAGCATGGTTGAGAAAGAGGGATACTGTCTTGGGAAATACTGTTTGTGATGGTATCATATAGTATGAACTCTTGCTACTACTTCAGACCACTTGTTTGTACAGATATCTAGTGTCAGCACTTCCTTCCCTCTCTGGGAATCTGATATCTATTAATTATGAGAAATAAGAAACTAGAAAAAATTTATTCCTCTGAGGATGCAAATACTGTGATACACCACCTCTAGCGTTTTAATGGCTTCACTTCGGCAAGGAGTAGTGCCCACAAGTTTCTTCTGATATATATCGTCGTATGGATAGCAAACGACGTAGATATTAAGTTCTATGCTTCAGTCACACTTTTAACTAGCCGAGCCTTTTCCTAGGGTTTCCTATCGGGTGATTTAACCAGACAGTCAACTGGCGTCTGAGTGCTCGTCTAACCAGTAGTGTGTATGAGCTGCACTTTGAACACGGCTGATCTCATTTGCCAAGATAGGAGTGAGCACAGTATACTCATAAGTAAGATGTAGAAGAAAAGGCAACACTTGTTGAAATAAGCTTTCTGGTTCATATTTACTTTAAACTGAATGAACGAAAGCGAGGGATGACGAGAGTTTAAGATCTCGTCGACATCGTGTTTATTAGTGGCGGAGAGAAAGCTTGAATTGATGGGAAATAAAGGAGACAGATTGGAAGATTAGATGGGTCAGTCACTTAACTAATGAGGAGGTACTACACATAATTGGGGAGAAAACAGATTTGTGCCACAAACTGACTAGAAGTAGAGATCGGTTGGTTGGACATGTTCTGAGACATTAAGGGGTCACCAATTTAGTACTGGATGGGAGCATAGGGGGTCAAAATTCTGGAGGGAGACCAAGAGATGAATCCAGTAAGCATATTCGGAAAGATGTAAACAGCAGTAGTTACTCGGTGAAGAAGAGGCTGGCACAATATAGAGTAGCATGGAAAGCTGCATCAAACCAGTCTTCGGACTGAAGACCACAACAACAATGGCGAACTAAATCGGACGTGCGTTATTGAAAGGAACAATTCTGAAATTTTCCTCAATGATTTTTGGAAATCTCGGAAATCCTCAGTCTTGATATCCGGATGCATAATAAATCGAGGTCTTGCAAAATCGAGTCCAGTGCCTGCGCCACACTTCTCGATTATTTGTTGAACGGGTGAACCCAAGGCATTGCCCGGATACCAACCTAAACACGTAACTAAACTGCTTCTAGAGTTAACTACACCGGCTACGCACGGCAGATTGAAAGTCTCGTCGAGCCGTCTGCGCATTACACACCCTGCATCATTTTAAAAGAGTTATATAGCGACTCTTCTCACCACACTATGCGCCTCGAGTCTGATACTACACTATGTGCCTCGAGTGACCTTCAGCCTAGTATCGTGTGTTGTTTGACAGAAGGAAGACGTGGAACTTCACACGTCAATGTGAGCAACGGCCGTTTTCGTAGTACTCAACTTCATAAGTCTGTCACATGTTGTTGCCTTCGTAATGTCTGATCGCAGACTGTTGGAGAACGACCTGCATCCAATGACTCTAGCATTTCCTGATTTTGACGTTGACCTGTTACACTGTTCTGCGGTCCCCTTCGGTTAGAGATCATTCTAGTCTCATTATTCGTATTGTGGGCAGGGTGGTCGGTTCTGTTTCAGCCTCAGATCTGAAAACTCCCTTTATGGTGATCATGGATATGCCGAAACAAGATAGCTCCATTCTGCCACGTCCCTATGTCGGCCCGACTCGTAGCATTGATTCTCTGTAACCTCCCGCCAGATGTTCACCACTTGACTGCCATGACTTAAGGAAACGTTGGAAGATCTCATTGCCTTCTTGTTTTAATCCGACATCATTAGAAGCACTTCAAAGTAACCAGTAAACTGTTTTGGGAGGGGGGGGATCAGGAAGACCGAACAATCAGAAGATGCAAATACGTTGCAAGCAAGTGAGTAACACCATGATTGCACAGAGCAGTAGGATCAAGATGGAACTCTGAGATTTCCAGTGAACGACCTCTCACGGGACGTGGAAACGCAAGTGAACAAGAAGTTGCTGACGTCACAGCACGGAATTCCACGTTCCTCTACACTGCGGAGCGTGAAATATCGACTCCAACATGTCATGCGATCAAGTGCGTTATTTCAGATCGATGGTAGTCATTGTTACACCGATAATACGAATATAATGGGCACGTGCATGCTGATATTAACCTCTCTACTGGAAGCATTTTCAATTTAAAACCGTAAGTAGGATGGAAATTCCACAGAGTTACTTGTATGTATCTCAGATCGCTATACATCATGATTCATATGTATAAAACTTACTCACAATTACGCCAATAAGAAAATTTGTGTGATTTAAACTCATAAGTATTCTCACTGCAGTCAATAAATACTCGTTTCTCTGTTGGAGAGTCGTAAAATGGTAAAGTTTTGATAAGATCCATAGAGGAAAGTAACAGAAAGTGGTAGGGAACTGGTGTGGAGTGGTAAGGTACAGGGACAGAATAAGTTCACGAAAACATAAACAAATTACTATATTTAAACAGGAAAAAAAGATTTCACACACAACAGACTATGACACAAGATTAAGAAATCCTCAGATAAGAACAGCACCTACCACCAGAATTTATTGATGAGGTTTTAACAAATTGTGACTGATGGCAGAATTTATGGAAATTGATACATAGCATAATACACGCTTGCGATTTTATGAAGGCAACACTCAGCAGTTTTAATACAAACAGATTGATGATATAAGCAGCAGGCATCAACACCATCAGTATTTATAATTGTGACTTAAGATAAAGAGAAATTGGCTCGACAATTTTGAGCAAGCATTGACAACAACATTTAATACAGAGTCTTAAGAAAACCAAATGCTCACTTGAATTAAATGTAGCACAAATTTAAGCAGCATGCGTACCAAAGAGTCATAAAAAACTAATAAAATTTATATCGATCATTGATGAGGCTGTGACGAATAAAGGTTTATTGAAAATTTCTGCAACCAATAGCCTTATGTTTTGTTCTTTAATCTTTTATTATTTCCATTACCGGTTTCGAAACGCCTGGCGATTCATCATCAGATTGTACATATTTATTAATTGTCTGCAGCAATGTAGAAGTCGTGTAGAATTATTAGTATGCATTGGTTGGATGTTGCGTACACATTCATTATGTTTTCTAGAACATTATGTACACCAACATCCAACTAACGAATACTCATTATTCTACATGAGTCGCACACTGCTCCAGACAATTAATAAATATATACCAACTGATGATGAATCGCTGGGCAGTTCGGAACCGATAATTGAATAATAAAAAAGTTGAAGAACAAAACAAAAGGCTACTGGTTGCAGTAATTTTCAAGAAACCTTTGTAACAACTATTGTCGTAATTAAAATTTAATATAGCACTATTTAAGTGATAGTTAAATTTAATTCATAATGGCTGGTCCTTCAAAACACTGGAGCAAAGACATTTACTAGTAACAGACCAGCAAAGTCTTCTTAAATAATAAAATTCGCACCAAACGGTACACATATTCAATCAGAAAACTTATGGTATACTAGTGAATTAGTACAAACGCACACAAAATTGGTTAGGGAGTGGAGGTGGATGGTCAGAGTTGCTATGTCAGCAGGCTGGCCGCTGTGGCCGAGCGGTTCTTGGCGCTTCAGTCCGGAACCGCGCTGCTGCTACGGTCGCAGGTTCGAATCCTGCCTCGGGCATGGATGTGTGTGATGTCCTTTTGTTAGTTAGGTTTAAGTGGTGGACTGGTGAACCGTGTTGAAGCTCCGCCAGCAGGCACTAATATCAATGTTCTTCCAGAAGGACGACGTTGAAAAAAATGTGAAGTGTCGAAAGGTAGCTACAATGAGAATTTCAGTGCTGCTGAGCAGAGCAGTGGCGGTATACATATTGTTAAGATTTGAGTCCGTACACGTTATATTAGGACAAGCCAAATGTTACGTCATTGCTGCTAATAATAAATAGGTGGACGGTGGTCGAAGGATCCGTCGCTATAGGAATCAGGACAGGCAAGAAAAAGGCTATTTGGCACAAGTGCAATTTAAATAAATGTAGTTTACTGAAATTGTGAGTGAAGAAATGCTACACTGTTAACAACTTGTGGCAGCCGTGGCTAGCTATAAACAGAGTCCCGACACGTATTTGTGTCTATGTACACTGATTGTTTGTTGGTAGAGCTAAATGTTAAGCTACGATACTACATACATGAAATGCGCTTAACTTTCCAAAACTATGTTACATGGGTTTCGTGACGAAGCAAAGGGAAACATTGTATGTGCCAACAGAGCAAGAGAATCCTAATCTTAAGAGTGAGGATTTCCACGTCGTTAGAGACGTCGAGGATAAAACAATAAGCAGTCTGAGGATGACAGTGAATATGACTGTGGTGAAACACAAGAATAGAACCATCAGTAACATACTAAGAACGTAGATTCGTCTATGGCGACTTGGGTAGTACCAAGAACACTGCAAAACTGGAGAAGGTATTAGAGGTTACAAAAAGAAGGGAGACAATAGAACTGAAAGTGGGGAAAAGTGGGTACGAAGTAAAAGCACGCAGTTTTAAAAAGGGAAATTACTGAGTAACAGCTTGATTTTATAGGATCTCTGTTGACCCATTTTTAGCAGGGGACATCAGTTGGTCACGTCCTTGTCAATATCAATGAAATTCGCCAAAGCGGTGTAATTGAAATATTTCATTTATATTGACAATGATTTGGAAGGAAGTTTAGATATAGTGTGTATTACTAAAGTAGTAGGTTTACTCAGAGGAACAAAATAGGTATAGTGATGAAGATGATGGTCGCAATGGGAAGGCTGAGCTAAATAAGCATTAGTCAAAAAAAGTAAGCAGCAAAATTAGTTTTTCAAAGTACCAGGGCGAATGTTCCAAGGTAAACAACACTCTGGAAATCATTATTGGGGCAATTACAGCATTCTAATTTAGCAGAATAATTACCCGAAGTATCGGGGAATTCAATATACAATGCCGTTAGATCCATCAAGGTCGACGTGGTTAAGAACAAGGACCTTCCAATGCTAGACAAGATGTTACAGATCAAAAAGGATACGGAATTGGTCTGAAAGTGGCGACGTAGTACAAGTCCACAGTTTCAAAAAGGGAAGTTGATAAGTAACATGCTGATTTACAAAGAAAGTTTACGTATAATGTCTATTACAAATTCAATAGGCTTACTTTGAGAAGCAAAATATATATAGGGGTGCAGGCAATGGTGGCAATGGGAAAGCTGAACTAAATAAGAATTGGTGGAAAGTGTTAAACAGCTAAGCTAGTTTATTAGAGTACCAAAGCGTATGGTCGAAGGTAAGCAATCCAACGGATATGATTAATGCGGAAGTTAAAAAGCATTCTAAATTAGCAGCGGAGTTACTTCATGTACCACTGCACGCCAATAGTAAAGGTATAAGGCTTGCAGGACGGGTAAGTCTGAGAAATAAGCAAGAATAAATGGAGAAAAGTATTGTTTCCGAGGTATAAAGAAACACAAAGTGGATCACATCGAATGTGAAGGAGTATCAAAAGAATGAGAAACAATAACTCTGAAAGACGCTCTCAAAGAGTAAAGGTCACAACATTAAGCCGATTCAGTAATCTTTGAATTCGACGACTGTGAACGTGACGTGCCGTGATAATCGCGGCACTGTGGAGATCCTGTCCCATTCAGCAGGTGGAGCAATAGTTGGGAGTCAGTTGTCTCGCTGTGGGCGAGAGAGCGCCGAAGACTGCTAAGGGGAGGCAGCCAGCACCGCCGATGTCCGCCAAGTCTGCGGCCAGAGCGACCGAGGATTGTTTTGTGGAGAACAGCGGAGCGAGTTCGAGACGTGGGAAGCACTTTGGAGGTGACGGAGCTAGGTAGATGCTTGGCAGCAGGGGGTGTATCGTGCTGACAAGCTAGCAGTTGTACATCAGGGTGGTTGTAGAGTTGAGGATAACACGGAGAAGGCAGCATAGACTGCACCAGCTAGAACAGGGGTTCCCAACAAAATTTTCTCGAGGACCCTTCATCGAGCATGATTGGTACCTTGTCATGTCACAGTATGAAGTAGCTAAAAAAGTCAAATTAAGAGTCTTTTTATACGTTTTCTATGTTTGGTACTTAGAAAAAACTTTTACATATTCATTAGTGAAAAAATATTGAGCGGAAAAGATTCTGTTATCATACAAAATATATTTAATATATTATTTATTCTGGCAGCATCTTGCGGACCCCTCTGGCATAGCTCGTTGACCCCTGGGGGTCCGCGTACCACCTGTTGGGAACCACTGAGTAAGAGGAATGGCAGTACGGTCATTACGTTCACATAAGGTTACACAGTCAAGACAGCGTGAGACATTATATATATTCCTTAGCAGTATCTTTCTGTTTAATATCTGTCAATATTTAAATTATGTTCTACAAGAAAATCACTATGCAGATTAATGACAGAAGACGATGTTTCACATGAGTCAACAAAAAGTTTTCTTTTAATTTTCAAACAACTGTTATTTCTTCACATTTTTCTTTTTCTCCCAATTGTTTCTTACACTGAACCACAGCTGCCGTAGTCTCCTGAACTCCAACAATCGCAGCTCTAACGGTGGTGTCAGTGTCTCCTTACATAGTTAAAGTTCAGAGTAGTAAGTTCTTTAAACAATATTTTATTTATATTTAAGCTGCTACCTCAACTTCCTATGTTGCATTGCTACGTGTAGTACCATAATAAATCGCTCTCTAACGCAAAATGCAGAACATCGTAACTGAGTGATGTAGTACAGGCGCAAAACCAATGGAAACGTGTTCGGAAAGTGTGGCGCTAAATTCTGTATCTCGCACCCTGATTAACAGTTTTTTTGCTTACTGCAACCACTTAAGGCAAATAGCATGACAACTGCTGCAAAACGGATACGGAATAAATCCTTCCCTAATTCTAGCTTTACATAGCACTGAGATGAGAATGACGGAGGCTGAGAGTCAGAGGCCAACGCAATGGAATAACGTCCAGAATTCTCCATAAGTGAAAACTCTAAGGTTTAAGGTGTCAGGCTAATCCAACACCTTCCATGAAAACCCTGACACGATAAGCAAATCCAGTAGTATCTCACATAGCTTCGAATAAATCGTGACATTGAATTAACCAAAGTAATATGAGTAACGAGTGAGCAAATGCAATACAACAGACTAACACAAGAAAGCCTAAATGCGTGTCATACCTCCCCACCGTGAGACAAACGCAGTTCCGAGGGGAGAAACGAGAACAGAAGCCGAGATCAGAACCGTGTTAAGCTAGAAGGCCCTACGATAAGGGACGGACATCCACGTCGCCAGCTAACCACCGGGACCACCCCCCAGCCCATGTTAAAATCTAGAGCCCTCCAGAAGAACAGTATCGATCTTACGATAACACTAAAAGGGCCACACCAGCCGCAAGTTTTAGCGTGAGACTTTTTCGCGTGTCTATTACATTGCAAACGTTAAAAACATTGCCCCACAACGAAAAGTTACCGCCAGGACCACCCCCAACCCAAAGATAGAGCCCTCCAGAAGAACAGTATAGATCTTACGATAACACTAAAAGGGCCACACCAGCCGCAAGTTTTAGCGTAGGCCGTTTACGTGTCTCTGTTACGTTGCAAACATTAAAAACATTGCCCCACCACGAAAAGTATAACGTTTCTCACTGAATAGACAGAATTTTTGAAGGAGGAGCTTAAGGTTAACATTGAGGCCCTGACTGGTCAGATGAAAACACAGCCAGATAGTGTTTTTTTAAACCAACTTCGGTAAACTGTAGTAAGGAGAAGTTAGGCGAGAGCTGCTTCCGAGACGGCGAGCATTATGGAGCTGCGTCAGCCGCCACCCTCTGACGAACACCGACAAGGTAAATGAATGCACGCGATGCCGCATTTTTGAGTGCATAAGGCTTCACTCAGAACTGCAGAAGTCTCATCTGCTTCATCCCCTTTTTACGTAATACTAGTGTCGATCGTCAATTGAAGCTCATGGTATTCACATTTGCTACGTAAGTTAAAATCAGAAACGCGATGATTTTTCTGTTATATAATTATTGAAAAGCCACATCAGCCACTGTAATATACGACAAGTTAGATGAGTAATTAAAGATAATTGAGGGTCACTGTAGACCATTTTGATAGTTTTCTCTTTTGTGAAACTTATTTTAAAGCTAGATTATAGATGTGATATGGCATGGGTCATCCTTCGATCCATTATAGAACTTGGAAACCCATTCAGGGAATATTCGTTATCATTTATTTTGAACGCAGTTGGTTTTTATCATCCTGTATTAAAACTATTCCCTTTATCATTAGTGCAATTTATAAACAATGTTTTGTGAGTAGAATAAAATTTCCAATGGTAAACTTAACTGCTTTTTCGACGTTATTTTACCAGCTAACTGGAAATAGGAAAGCCTTGAACCCCTTCCACTAAATTTAGTTAGTATTAAGATTCCTTTACAGGGAGTGCAGTGGAGCTGACGCTGAAATCATTATGTATTTGGTTATATCATCGCTAGTCTCACTGAACTCTTCTGAACTCTACATGTCATGTGTGGTCTGGCGTCTCCTAACCAGCAACAGGTCCCATGTTCAAACTAGTCAATTCCTTAAAAAACACGCTCAGAGCGTCGTTGCGCGAAAGTGGTAGGGATACACGACATAGAACAACATACACCATGCAGAATGTTAGAAAGGGTATTCATTATTCTCTGGAGAGGGCTGTAAGTCCGCATTCAACTTAATGTAACTTCATCCACTGGAAAGGTCCAGTCATGAATTCGTTTATTTGGACACTGATACTAAAGAATCTCTGGTGTGTTAAATACGACCTATCTTCAATGTAAATCATCATTTTACGCCATAATATAATTCCGAACCCAGCTCAAACGTAATCAGTTGGCATTAAGCTCCACTGAAGACATAAAATGTATGGCCTTCCGTGAAAGAAACGTTAAAACCTGGTTCACTTAAAGCTGTCTCCAGCATTCCTTCTTCCGTCGTCAGTTAATTTGCGCTGCTATTAAATCGGAACGCAATGATAGGCAAATACGTGGTACTGTGGCAACTCAAACTTCAAGTATCGGTAGGATTGCTAATCAAAATTTTATCTGTTGTGCGTATACAGTGCACTAGGATAATGAAGGACATGTTTACAAACCCCACCAGCTCAAATATGGAAACATCTGTGCTTACGAAATTTTGTGGCAGACTGAAAACGAGTGCCTGACCGGACTCGAACTTGAGACCTTTGATGTCGCTGGCAAGTAATCTACCGACTGGGCTACCAAAGCGCTACCCTGCTGCACCTTCTGCTTTTAAAGGCACATTTTTAACCATAGCATGTAAATCTATTTTTTTAATCAGAGAACCCTGCTTAATAAAGCATGAAAGCCAATGTAAGTGCGAGGTCGCATGTGATCGCTGGTGAGACACTGAAAGGATATCTAGTCTTTTGTTAATCACTTCTTCTGTTATCTTCTCGGGAATGGAGTCGAGGTAGAGCCTCGCGCATTAGACTGGCCGCTCTAATTTAAGGTCTTTAATTTTATAAAAAGTCACTGCGTACTGCAGGGTGCATACTGGCGCATACTAGTAATTATATAAGGAAATTTCCACTTTGCACGGAGGAGATACCGACTAGCGGACAATCAACATATCACTAGTGATTAATATTGTAGCCTCAATGTAAGTAGCATAGTGCACTTCAGTAATTATACTGATGATTAATTGTGATTTCATTATTTGTTTAATCCATGATCCTCAAATTTCAACATAATATGTAAACTCTACTTTCTGTATTTATCTCACTTTGGCTCAGAAATATCGTGGCCCACGAGCCACCTTCTTACGGCGACGAAATACTCACGGTATATGTCCGATTCCACCTTATCATGGTTTATTCACTGACTTTTTATATATTTCCATCTATCTCAATTCAGTTCAACATAAATTAAAATAATATAAATAATCATATTTAAATACAATTATATATTTATTATTTAATTATTTACATACTGCATTACAAGCTGTCTCCTCAGAACACTCCTAGTAAGGAAAACGATCTGTAATGGGCCACGGTACGTATTTCCTTTATTTATACAGGTCTCCATCTTTTCGTCAGCTCTCGCCTGACTGGTTTGCTTCAGCCCACCATGTTGTTTTATCTTGTGCACACCTCTTCATTCCTGAAAAGCACTTGCACTCGGAATCCTCAGTTATTTTTTGGGCGTATTTCAACAAGTTTCTACCTTGTAGTGATCACCCTACTGTATCATGGATGTTCTTTCCTTCATGTCTTAATACGTGTTGTATCGCCTTTTTCCTTCTCCTTGTCAATGTTTAACACTTGTTCTCTTCGCCGGTTAAGCAAGGTCCTCATCGTTTCTTATCGTATCCAACAATCTAGTTTTCAGCATCCTTCTACATCAATACAACTCAGAAACCTCGATTATTTTCTCTCCCACTCTCCCTCTGCCATGGTTCCCATGCATGCTCTAAACGCAGATTCGCAATAGCTTCTTCCTAAAATTAAGGCTAAGGTTGGATACCAGTAGAAAATCTTATGACCAGGAAAGCGCCCCGTGCAGGTTCGTTTGCCTTTGAGTGCTCCCTGCTGCGTCCGGCAGGTCTTACTTCGCTTCCAAGGTAGCAGAATTTCCTCACATACTCTTCTACGCGATCATAATGTTTCGGTTTTCCCTCAATCTTAATTCAGTTTTTCATTCAATTTAACAGGTACAGCACTTCTTCCTCACTTTCATTAAGCATGGAGAAATCATAAGAGGAGCTCATTACTAGAATCTCTTCTTCCTAAACTCTTAATCGCCCTGTTGATAATTCCTTTTACTTACGTTATTGCTTCATCGGTGTATAGATTGAACAGCAAGACAAAAACACTACATCCGTGTCTTACACACTTTCTAATGCAAGCACCTCGCTCTCGGTGATCCATTCTTATTGTTCCCTTTTGGGTCGTGTGTACTGTTATATTACCGCTCTTTCGCAGGAGGGTACTCCTATTCCTGTCAGATATCCTCATATCTCGCAAAAATTTTACATTTTCTACTTCTCTTTTTATGTTTTACTCTGACTTTCCTTAAGGCTTGTTTCTATTACCAACTACAACGTCATAACCGCCTCTCTGGTGCTTTTTATCTTTCCAGAAGCCGAACTTATTGTCATCCAACACTTCCTCAGTTTTCTTGTCCAATCTTCGGCGTATTATTTTTGTTAGGAACTTGGATACATGATCTATTAAACTGACAGTGCATTAGTTCTCGCATTTATCCTCTTCTGCTGTACTGTGGTTGATATTTTTTCCGAATATGTGAAGGTAAGTCTCCAGTCTCAGAGATTCTAACGAGTGGTTAATTACAACGAGTATTTGTACCTACTGAATGACGTTATATACGTGGACTATATACACCACTAAATATGCTATATCGTAGTTGGGACAATTCTAGGCCCTCTTGGATTTTCAGAATACTGATATGAGTAGTGTCCTTAAGTGGCTTTGGCCTTCAATGTGTTTCTTCATTGTTGTTGCAGGTGACCAATTTCACTTTAAATATCAGGTTTTTAAGTGTTCTGTATACTTGTCTGACAAATGAGACTCCTTTATAAATGGCTAACAGCTGCCAGGGAGATGTACCGTGCAACGCTGAGAAGTTGCAACTCATTAACAGTATTATTGATTACAAATTAAATTTCGTTCCGAAAAAATTCCTATTTAATCAATATTTCTTGCTTCGGAACACCACTGTTCTGAATAATGTATAACCATATGCAAGTATACATCGTAACAGGGCATTAGCAATCATTCAGACAATGATTTAACTATTTCTTTTTACGTCATATTCTGAAAATAATACTTTAAAAAACAAGTTTCTTACATGCGAGTACATCTCCGTTTTTACCCGACTTTTTTTTAGTTTCCATAACTTTACCTCAAAATGCTGAAAATTTTTATATAATTTTTCTGACATAGTTAGTTTGTCCATAATATAGTTAGAATGTTACCTGCTTCTTAACTCAAAATTATCTATGACACATCTAGCAAAAAACGCAAGGAAAGTTACATCACCGAGTTAACAGCGTTCTTCTTATGCAGTCTCTTTATTTAAATAGAACAGAGAAATTGTTATGTAATATAATTATATTTGGATTTGTTCTTACCAATATTAATTAAATACTGTCCAGAATCTCAGCTGTTCTGGTGTTCTCATAATGCCTACGCTTCACAAGAACTATTCATTATTAGTACTGATTCGTAAACACTCTGTATTTAAAACGCTAAGGCTTGTATGAAGACCCATGTAGTTTACATAATCTGTGCCTTAGAATGGAAATTAACAGAACCCCTTGTAATGTTATTGATATTACAAACACTAAGAAATATTCGCAGAACCCTTTCGTTTAGTCATAATTACATCATCAAACAAATCTGACTGTATGTAACAGAACAATTGCTCGAACCAAATGCAGCCAGCCACGTTACAGTCAAGCCGGAAAGCTGAAAAAACGTTTTCTGAGATGCAGATTCGTTGTACACTACGGTAAGAACTAAAAGGTGTGACTGAAAGTAATTGTTTACATACTACTGTCTTCGAAATCCATTATCATCCACATTGCAATACGATTGCACCGATTTTTTAATGTCAAAAGTGGAGAATATTTGTATAAAAGGTAGTTACGCATTTCTCTCACATTGACTGTGCGAAGAGATATATGAACGTATTTCAGTTTCACTTCATCCTAGTTGTATGCAGTTCTTATTGGTCATGTGACAGATCCACGAAAGTTATGGTCAAAAGACAGCCAGTTAAAGGATTACCAATGAAATTTCAGTACGCAATCACTTTTCCTAGGAACTGAGGCCAGAACCCTTTCCTCCATCTATTTCAGTAAGTTGAAGTTAAAAGTTATTTCCGAAAGCTAAAGTTATAACACAAACTGCAATATAATAACGAGATAAAAATAAGTGAATACCAATATGAGACAAATTTTTTAGTTTTAAAATTTTAATTTTTATTGCACAAGGACAAATTCCAAACAAATAATACAATAATTAAGTGACTTGTCTTTAAAAACATGTAATGAAAGTCACATGAGGGATAAAACAAGAATTTATGGAAATTTACAAACAACAGGTGCTTCCAATGGTGGCATTTTGTCCTGCGTGGTTTTCCAATATTTATCATTCTTCATATTTGACGTTAAGTAAACACCAAGAAATGTAAAACATGAAAGCAAGGTATGATACCGGAGCATTAGTTCAAAACAGTAATTTGTAGCACAATGTCCAATCTATACACATCTTTAAAATGTTTACAAACTGAAAAATGACTTATTAGCTCTTCGAACAGGTTTGTAAGCTACCTGTCCACGGCAATAAACCAAAGCACAAGTTTGAACTGAAGTTTGGAGCAAAAAAGTATCCAGACTGTTGATACAGATTCACTTTTATCGGATTATGCAGTTCGCTGCCTCTTCATAACGATGAGAGCGACTGAGTCCTCCTGGCTCTTGGAACAGGTCTGAGATATGCCTGTCCACGGTGTGAAACCGGAGCATTAGTTTAAAACTGTAATTTGTAGCACAATGTCCAATCTACACACTTCTTTAAAATGTTCACAAACTGAAAAATGTCTTATTAGCTCTTCGAACAGGTTTGGATGCAACCTGTCCACGGCAATAAACCGGAGCACAAGTTTACAGCTGAAGTTTGGAGCAAAATGGATTCCAGACTGATGATACAGATTCACTTATATCGGATTATGCAGTTCGCTGCCTCTTCATAACGATGCGAGCGACTGAGTCCTCCTGGCTCTTGGAACAGGTCTGAGATATGCCTGTCCACGGTGTGAAACCGGAGCATTAGTTTCAAACAGAAATTTGTAGCACAATGTCCAATCTACACACTTCTTTAAAATGTTCACAAACTGAAAAATGTCTTATTAGCTCTTCGAACAGGTTTGGAAGCAACCTGTCCACGGCAATAAACCGGAGCACAAGTTTACAACTGAAGTTCGGAGCAAAATGGATTCCAGACTGTTGATACAGATTCACTTTTATCGGATTATGCAGTTCGCTGCCGCTTCATAACGATGAGAGCGACTGAGTCCTCCTGGCTCTTGGAACAGGTCTGAGATATGCCTGTCCACGGTGTGAAACCGGAGCATTAGTTTAAAACAGAAATTTGTAGCACAATGTCCAATCTACACACTTCTTTAAAATGTTCACAAACTGATAAATGTCTTATTAGCTCTTCGAACAGGTTTGGAAGCTACCTGTCCACGGCAATAAACCGGAGCACAAGTTTGCAACTGAAATTTGTAACAACAGGCTGTCCAGGATGACAGCACAGAGTCACTTCATACCGTATTATACAGTTCTCTGTCTCTCCATGGCGATGAGACGGACTGAGTCTTCCCAGCGGCTGCAAGATTTGAGAGGACGCACGAACAGTTAGACTTCCACAGCCGACGGTCTCAGCCTTGACGTCATCTCGGCTGCAGAAGATGCTCCGTTGTCAGATGTTGTCTTTTCTGGAGCACCTGTGCATACAAGATCAGCTATTAGTTAAGCCACTATACCAACATCTTGCAATAGAGAATGAAGCAATCAGGCGGAAATGATGATCCTTGATTAATTAGTTAGTTATAGCCTTGAGGATAATTATATAATTTAAGCTACTGGACAGTATTCTCATTGCAAAATAGTAGAAAACATTATTATGTAAATAGTGCTTCCAGAATTTTATATTATGGGTCGTTCCGTGTAAAAGTATCATAGAAAACACACTACGTTTATCGAGTGTTAATGTCGGATTTAATTTAAGGAAACTATAGCTTCTAAAACTAGCTACAGATTACCCTTGCTTGTCATTGCACTAAATCAATAATGACTGAGATCTAGAAGTTAGTATCAGAAAAATGCAGTTTAACCACATCACTCTTTTGCAGCAGATATGCTGTTAGTCGTCCTATGGAATCAAACAGTTAAGAGGTACATTATTAACAACGCCGTGTTCCCCCATACGACCTAGAAAGGTTGACAGCACTGACAAAAATGGGTTGTCACGGCTGCTTCATTCAGTGACATTGTACAAACGTCTACAAACGGTAACCTTGACACGTGGTAACACATGCGATACAGTTCTAAAGCACCACCAAAAAATGTCATTTTACAAGATGAAGAATGCGCTAGAAAGGCCGGATATACTCGAATACGTATCTGTTATGAAATTTGCTTTTTCGTGGTTGAGACTGAGAAATCTAAATCGCTGAAGACGAATAACTGATGATCTTATTTGAGCCACAGTCAATAAGAGGATAGCTCGATCAACAACCACGTTTAGTAAACAAAGAATGTAACGTCGTTCATTCATGTTTTAAGCATTACAGGTATCACATTCGTCACACCAATTTATACCACAGTTCGGAAAACTTTTCAGTCCACAGATCTTTCATTGGTGAAACTTATATTGATACCACTAGCCCATTAATTCCACTCAGGTCACTTACTCGCAGCGAATACAAAGTTAACGGGGACCAACGATTGATATTTGCATGTCACTGCCCCTACACTAACACGGCCAATAGCGAACATAACCCAATCTAACAATAACTCTAATGGCTCTGCTTCTAATCATTTACTACAAATATTACGTTTAGATGAAACAAATTATAAACTTTAAAAATTAGCCACGGCTACTGATTCTATAAACAAGCAAGATAGAAAATGTATGTCATACCTTGAGATGGTGTTTCCTTCTTTATCGGGAGAAGCCCCTAAGGCGTCTCCGAAAGATCATTTAAGCTGCTATCTTCACGCTGCTGTTCAACTTTGTGAGTGTTTGGTGCCTTTACCTCTTCTTGATTACTGAGAGACGTGTCAGAGGTAGTTGCCTGTTGAGTTGCTTTCTTTGCTTTCGGCTTTCTCTCTGTGATCTTGCTACCTCTTTCTGTGGGCGGCGCTTGACCTTCTCGCCACAAGTGCAGACGCTTACGGAAATCGCTCTTCTTCATAGTCTTGGGCAAAACACCGAACTCAGATTCCCAAACATTACCTTTATTCGCGCCGCCATCTGCAGTCTTAGTCGAACTGCCTGTCGGTTTGTCAATGAGCACTCTCAGACATTTACGGAATTCCTCTTTGCTCATTGTTGATGGCTTGCGTCCCCAAAATGCTACGTTGTTAGGAATTTTATTCCCCTCTGCAGTCTTTGGTGTGCTGCTGGTGAGTACATTCAGGCGCTTGCGAAACTCATCTTTGCTCATAGTCGACTGCTTATTTCCCCACATTGACTTCACGGTGTTCTTCGATTCTTCCATCCGTGACTTCACATTCAGCACTCCAGGGCAAACACTTGAGGTAAATCCAGTGTGGAAGCGGGTGTAAGGGAGGAAATTAGCCACTGCGATTCCTGGAGTCTGCCAGGAATTGCCCACAGCCAAACGCACCGCACCAGCGCAGAGAGGAACCTTCGCGAACAAATTCATTGCAGAACACATCTTTCTGTTGCGATTCTCTAGCAGCGCGACGATAGCTATTCGTTGCTAGGAAGCAGACCTGTCGGTGTTGGCTGTTGGACGCTTTTCTTTTGTTTCCTCCCGACGATACAGTACACGGTATATTCGTCACCCAGTTTGTTCAGTGCTCAGCGCTGTAGCCAAGTCGATTTTCTTGTAACTTCCAATCGGGCGCTATACACTACCTATTATTCTGACTTATTTGACGTTAGAAATCTAAATCAGCTGCATGTAACAGGAACTTTTCCACTTTTAACAGTCATCGTTACTTTGTTAAATATATGCCTTCAGTTAAAATTCCCCTTTATGTTTACATACCATGGAGAATACCGCTTTCATAATAAAATACTTTTGTGTGTAGCGTCGATTTTAGTTATCAAAATATGTTTACAGTTATTACATGTAGAGTATGTTTCACTAAAATTGTTCTCGTCAGGAAGCGTTTCTGATGTAATTCTGTTTCCACCTAAATGAAATGTACAAAATGAACTCGCTAAATTGCTTGAACTATCTTGTCAGACTACATTAATTACTGAGATATCGGTATGAGACGAAGTAACAGTAATTTCTACTTCTAGTTGTAACTATTGCTTCCAGTATAAGTTCAGCGGCGTTTGACTCTAAGAAAACGACTACTATTTTACGAGATATTAAAATATTTAGAAGTTATAACTTTTCGTTTTGTACATGAAAACGATTGCTATCTTATAGTGATATTCGTGTTGTCACAGAGTACTGTCGCATCAAGTTGGTGTGGTACTGCATTTTGATCCAACTATATAGCCTCCTTACCAAAGATGAATAGTGAAAAATCTTAAAATGAAAACTGTCACTGATCACAGTTGGCTACTTGTGGCTGCAGTGACTCACCAATGGAAGGAAAATTCGTGGTATCTGAGGAGGCCTTAATCAGAATTAAACTGCGGTAAAAGGAGAGCCCTTGTTCCTGTTAGAAACCAACGTTCATGTAGAAATCTTACTTACGGATTCTTCCGTTACCTCTTGGTGAAACAATTCTATATTTAAAGTCGAATAACAAGTACGCTGTTTTGTCCTTCTGATTTTTGTTTATTTGAAACTGTTTTCAGCTTATTAAGACTTCTTCACGGAATAATAGTCTAGCATCTGGAAGGCATAATAGTTTTTAAGGAACCAAACAATATTGGTAAAGATACTATCAGTTGAATAGTGTATTAAGCATCATGCTTGGTCCTTAACTTCGAAATTACACTTTAAACAATAGAAATTGTAGAACACAATAAAAAATTAGAGATTGCAATATTGAAGGTAAGATGGTCTAATGATAAATTTTGCCAGTTCTTTACATTGGTTGAGAAACTCTAAACTAAGCACTATTCATTTATGTTGTGTAATTAATGGGTTTTTAATCATTTTAAACTAAACTTTAGGCAATGCACAGTGTAAATACTAATGTTACAGTAGAACTAATTACATGGTTAAGATGCCATATATTGTGAGGTCGCAAAGTTGGTTGAAAAACGTGTAACTAAACACTAGTAACTTGCACAAAAAATATGATTCAGAATCAAAGTATTTTTTTTTTGTAATGGGGAATTAGATACAATTACATGGATTGCATCAAACGATGTCTATTGTGTACATTTAGAGAAACTATACGACAAATTATTCATAAACCTTAAATCCCACAATTACAGAACTTAAGAGGTGCTACAGCTTATATCCTATGCAACAGACGTATTAAGTAACAAGCGTGAGCACAAAATCACGTCCAATGACTGCAACGAACTGTATATTAATTAGGGCCATAACAACTTGGCCGACTGAACAAGAACGCAGCTGGATATAACATAAGACCAAGTCAACACAAATGTACAACATATAGCCAACAGAGAAACTAAACTAAGCCTGTCAGAAGCACTTCAGTTAAGCAGGCAGTTAGCTCAAAATCAATAGCTGGTTCCAAATGATCAACTACAGCTGAGCAATCGCCATTTTTAAGATTCGGAAGATGGAACCGATCAGCCACATACACACAAGCTGGCACAATGACACATACTGCTACACAAAATTAAAACACAATGGAATTTCCTGTCCCTTACCTTGCTCATCCAACAAATTTCAGCCATATAACTTGTAACAGTTTAATATTGTTAATTGTAACCATGTACCGTTTTTCATGTTGCTGACTACATTAAAACGTTATTTAAAGAGTAAAATATCTTTCTTGCACCATACACCATATAACCTGCAATGCTGTAAGATTCTGTATTTTAATTGTTGTGTGTAATACTGTAATAAAGAGCACGTTTGTTGCACAACATAAATGAAGAGCACTTACTTTAATAATTTTTAAGCCAATGTCAAGACATCAGAAAATTTAGCATTGTAATAATTTAATCAGTAATATTGCGCAGTTTCATTATTTATTGTGGTTAACGTTGTACAATGTGTAATGTATATTTTCAACACTAAGAAACAAGTTTGATGGAGATCATTCTATGCTAGTGATTGTATTTGTGCATCTAATGCTTGGATACCTAAGGACCACAGTCCCTTTTGGACGCTAGTCAATTGGTTATTGATGTTGGTCTAATAGGATGAAAACCATTTTGAAATAAGCGACAGTCAATAGAACAATAAGAGTGTATTTTTTATTCAATCTTAATTCCATGTAGAAAATTCAACAGATTTGGAAACAGGGAATCGAGGTTAAATACTGTTAAATAGTAAGTTCATTTCATAAGTCTAATAACAAGATTAACAATTACATTGAAAAACAACAACAGTAAAAGCTGCAAAAGGCAAACTACAAAAAGGGAATGTCATGAAAAAACTCCTTTATGTTGATGAATGTTAGAAACTCTCATTTGCAGTCCTGCAACAACGTCTTGACAGACCAAAGAAACCCTTCCGACGTCATTGCACCATGCTGCAACACTGGGATGGTTCAATCTTCCTGCGTCGTCTAAGCTTATTAAGGTATTGAGTTTACCCAACGGAAAAAGTTCACTAGCTTCAAATCGGGCGGGCGTGTAAGCCAACACTTTTTTGATTTTTAAATCATTGGCTGTCTGGAAGTGCCCACTGAGCCAGCTCAACAGTGGAATATCAGTTACGATGAACGAAGGCACGGACAACATAACAGCCAGTCTCTGAGCGGTGAAAGGTTCCGACCCAACCGGAATCGAACCCAGGCCCCTTCGGTAGCCAATCAGTCGCGCTGACCGCGCAGCTAACGAGGCGAACGCCTAGGGTAAGCCGATTGCCCTCACTTTCTCTACAGGTACTAGGGCATATTGCTTCAACGCTTTCCTGACCTCAAGTCAGTTGCGATCCGGGAACTCGTCTTGCTGGTACCGCATACGCTCTCAATTGTGCCTCCTCCATCAGTGCACTTCGGTAAGTAACTGTGTATATCATTCATCCGTCAAGATTTATTCGGTTGAAACATAACCAATCACGTAGTCTTATTACCCCACGGAGCGTTCACACTGCACTGCGACTGACGTTCAGCTTGGACAGAGCTGGACCTCAGTGGCCCCTAGAATCTGTTCTTCGTACATTCTCCTGTCCATAATGTGTGAAGGTAGCTTCATCGGTAAACAAAATTCTTTGAAAATAGAACATGTTACCTTGGTATCGCATCAGAACTGAGTGACAAAATTAAAAACATCTTCCACAATGACGCCAGATAATGTTTTCTACTGCTCCAGACAAGACAAATGACACAGAGGGCTGGTGTATATGCGCAAAATATGAACAATGTTTGGCTGACATATTCGAGAGGCAGTCAGAGTCTTCTGCGGCTAACACACATGGATGCCGGAGTCTGCCTCCGGCGGACTTTGTGCTAGAAGGTCACGAGCTCACGTCCAGGTGGCCCAGCGGCGGTGGGGAGAGACAGACAAATCGCAGAAGAGTACTGAGACTACGTCGTTCGAAGGCAGCAACTGTAAGTAAACGCATGTTGAGTACGCAGTAAACATGGAAGCATTAAGGAAGAATACTGTCAGATGTACCTTCCTACATGGTTGCATCAAACCACGAACAATCGAGAGTCACGATTCGCATATTGTGAGGATAGATTTACCAGCAGGATATATTCATCGGTTTCGGTTTTGCTAAATTAATAGTGCAGTTTTTGTTAAACTCGGAACTATGATATAAAAGAGTTATGGGCAAAACTACAGGAGAGGCAGATTTTGTGACTCTCCCAGGCAACATTATCAAGACATCAATATCAGCAGCTGGATTGCGATTACGAAGCGTTACTGTGCATAAAACTCCATTGGAAATGCCGCACCAACACATTCTGTTGGTACTGAAATTTTTTTGCATGGTTCTCGACATCAAACAAATGAAATAGACGATGAACACCCACTTCAGTGCTTTTTATGCTGTTCGAGTGCTCCGTCTAATTTAGAGACATATGTGTCGTCTTTCATTAACTCTAGATTAGTACAGCCTCGTAGAATGTACCATAGCAGTAGAGTATAAAGAACTAAATTTTTTTACCTAATTTGGTACGCAGCATATCATTAGAGATGTAATACTTCCAGTCAATTAGCGCATAACCTAGAAATGTGACTACATTTGCATAAACTGGGTGTAATGCAATTTTCGGTGATTTACAAGCAACGTAACATTTTCCTCTAGGTCTCTATAGTTAATATGAAAGGATTTCATGCCGTGGTCACAAATGAAAGTCAACGGAAACCTTTGCTGTATATGGGCAAGTGGGTCACTTACACCCAACTTGTGTTCGTAGGCTCCAGCAACTACCATCAAATCGGAGCGTGAAGGGCAATCGCAACATGATGACGGAAACAACTTGTGCTGCAGTGACTAATAATTCAGTCAGCCTAGTGAACCTGTCTAGCAACATACTAGATCAATAGCCCAAAGACGAATATCAAGGACGGGCAAGTGAAGTGAAGGATGTTCAAAACTAACACTCATACGCACTGTCGAACCACTTAGTGTACAGCCGAAAGCGTCACTGATACTGGATCCTTCGTTCCATTTGCAACTGAGAAGGATGTTTAAAACTAACAGTCTCACTCACTGTCGAACCACTTTGTGTACAGCTGAAAGCGCCACTGATACAGGATCCTTCTTTCCATTTGCAACCGTGAAGGATGTTTAAAACTATCAGTCACACCCACTGCCGAACCACTTAGTGTACAGGTGAACGCGCCACTGATACAAAAACCTTCATTCCATTTGCAACCTCAATCACAGCCGGCGAGTTTTCGGCAAAGGACGGAAGATACTGACTTTCGCGACGTAGACATGGTTCTCATAGACTCACGAACAGGAATCCACAATAAGTACTGAAACTCTAAATGGTCCTCTCGCATCAATACATGAAATCATCGGACAATCTGTATAATCGTACATCTTTCTCTCAACCGGAAACACAGCAGAGACAGTAGCGATCTTCACGAGCACTGACATCACGACAAGAGTTTTCTTCCAAAGAATAGGACACGAAAGAAACGAGAATTAGAAAATAAAATAAAACGTTGACTTGAGATCTTTCGAAGTCAGTTAAAAATGATACAAAAGCGAATGCACCTGTGAACAAGCACACTACGTGAACCATACCCGATAAATAAAACTCCACTCTCGGACTTGCGCTATGACCCAAAAATCCTCTGGTATGAACACATGTTTCTTTAGGTGACATTCATGAGTGCACGGACATATCCATTGGATACAGTAAATATAAACAGCATATATTCTGCGACCAAGATGCTTGATTTGAAGGGCTAGGAGCAAAAGCGTGGAAAGACGCAATGGCAGGCTCGAGTGCGAGCTGTTTCTCTAATAAGCAAAGGGAACCGAGAATGCAATTGAAGTTTAAAGATCTTAATGATAGTGTTATATTTTTTGAAGAATCTGGATCTCAGTATAATCCGTCTAGTGATGAAGAAAGCGAAGAAGATCATAACACCAGCCAGCTGGAGTGGCCGAGCGGTTCTAGGCGCTATAGTCAGGAACCGCCTGACCGCTACGGTCGCAGGTTCGAATCCTGCCTTGGGCATGGATGTTTGTGATGTCATTAGGTTTGTTAGGTTTAAGTAGTTCTACGTTCTAGGGGACTGATGACCTCAGCTTTGAAGTCCTATAGTGGTCAGAGCCATTTGAACCATAATACCAGCAATGTAAGTACTTGGCTCAGTAAACATTTAGGTTATGGTGGTTAACAAGTATTGCTCTTAGAAAACTAGACACGTGCTTTGGTGAATTCTAAGATTAAAAAGTGTAATTTAAAACACTATTAAACTACCTCTTATGCGTTATAAACCGTTGAATTGCTTTCTGTAATCTTCTAAGCGTATTTTTTTGAATTACCATGTTTTGCACTTCACTTGTGAAATGAACACTTGAGGAGGTCTACAATTCCGAAGGTAGTACGCCAATCACAGTTCATTGGAAAAAGAAGGAAAACACAGATGAATCTTAAAAGTACACAAATCATTACTGAACCATTTGAGATGCAGTAACAGAACACAGAGGGTGGTAATGAAAATATTCCTGTAAAAAAATTTGAAATTAACTATAGGAAGGCAAAGAAGCATAAGAGTGTAGTGGCCTTGAGCACACAACGGTTAACAAAGGAATTATTGGGGGAAATCGAGAGATAGGTCATGAGTCTGAGAGCAAGAAACAGTCTTTTGTCAAGATAACAGAAGAACTTCAAGGGGGAAAATTATTTTCAGAACATTGTGGCATGAAAAACCGTGATCTTCAGAATTCGTGTGCGTGATTCAAAGCCGTTCCAGTTAAACGTAGATATACTAAGAAGGTCGACAGAAGTAGAATATTTATTAGTGTGGTACTTACGGTTTTGAAGGATTCTGTGGAGGTGGTATTTTGTAAAGTAGCATTTGTAAACTTACAGGGACTTCAAACATCAAGGGGAGGGTTGACATTATTGTTAAGAAACCAGCTCTAGGTCGGGACACCCCTCCTTTGAACCAGACAGGCTCTTTTGGAACTAGGAATAATGCTTTTAGTGACGATCAGAGAAAGTATGTAATATTAACAAGATTCCGAAATACGGGAGTCATTTCACCTAGATAGATAACCCCATGGTTTATATTGGAGTTGAACAATCAATTAGAAGTATTTGTGATGATTATGTCAATCATGTCTGCAAATGAAAATGCAGTAGAGCCATTTTCGTACGGCAAGTACAGAAAAATCTTTAGAACACTGAATACATATTTGAAGCTACCAAAGGGAGACATGTGAAGAACAGGTGACACACTTTCCCGGGTAATTAAAGACTGCAAATTAAAAAGTGAAACTAAGGAACCCAATGAGTTAGAAGATTAGCAAGAATCGCACCGTAAGAGAGCACAAGCTCGATTTACAAATATAAAAGAAAATCTAGATATAGCCAAAGCTGAAGAAGATACTTATACGTTCACACTCGACCTTCATCAAGCACTACCTCCTCATAAACTGAGTCCTGGTATGGTGTTTTATTCCAGGAAATCGTGGTGCTAAAATTTTTGTGCACATGATTGCAAGTGTGGACTAGGTTACTTCTGTATTTGGGATGAACGAACTGCTTTTAAAGAAGCATATCGTGAAAGTTAATGTGAGAGGAAAGAAAATTGTTTGGATAAGTGATAACTGTGATGTCTAAAAGAAAAATCTGTCTATAGTAGCTTCATTATCATGTATCAAGTAGAACATCATTTCCATATATCAGGCTTTCTTATAATATATCATATTTAGCTTAATTTCCCCATTTCAGGAAATACAATGCTTCCTTCAGACCAAGATTTTTGCCATGTAGAATGCTATATAAGAAGAAATGCTCCACAACACTGGGGAGAAATTATAGAATAATCTTCTCAAGGAAAGAAGTTCATAGTAACAAGAATGATGCAGATGGATTTCGTAGATCTGGAGAAAGGCTGAACAAAAGGAACCTACTCAATTAAAAGATGCAGTTGCCTTCTCATGGATGATCCAGCGAATTTTAACATTAAGTACCAATATAATGTGATGGATGATACTATAAATCTTTGTCCAAGAGGTCAAGCTGGAACACTAGAAAAGGTCGAACAATGATCAAAGAAAATTTAGATCCGTTAAATATGACAGACATGTTATCCCTGGAAGATAAGATTCCAAACATCTTCTTATAACAATATTACAATAAAATGAAGATAGGTCACAGACCAGAAGGAGACTTAGGTGAAGAGAACTGTCCTTCAATAATAACTAAAGAAACATAAATAGGATCAAATCATATATATTGCAGTATCAATTTTCACTATATCTGTCCTATTTCTCAAAGTAAACGGGTGTGAAAAAAATGCCAGGATATGTTACAGAACCCTAATTTATGAAATAGTTATAGACTGAATATGTTTATTAGTATTAATTAAGGTTCATGTCATATCAATAATCTCTTAGAAGAGAAAAATACATACAAACTCAAATATTAAATATATCTTTTACACCATTATTAAGATATTGTGAAATTCGTAAATTTTGTGTTATGGTGTAATATTTTCAACAGATATTACTTAACACTCATTCCTTAAGAATTACGTGACGTTAAACTTACAGTAATTTCCCTGTTATTAAGTTTACTTTTACACTTGTCTCCGTTTGTAGAGATAATTTTATCCTCAGTTGATGTTCACACAATAATGATCAAATGGGTCCACATTATTACAAACAACTTTTCATATTAAGAACTTAAGACACTTATGTGTTACTCGGTGTGAGAGAATACATTTTTCTCCATTTTAAATAATATATATAAATGAGCCTTTACACTGAAATAACATAATTATTAATATTAAAAAACATGGTAACCGACATTTCAGATGAATTTTCGCATGGAAAACATGATAAGCCACACAAAATAATTAGACAATATTAAAGACATTATTCTAATATAATAAAATGCTTCTCTGTATTTAACTGTCATTACTCTCAAATTTCCAGCTTACAATATGTAATGTACATTTCAGGACGAAGAAAGCTAAGTTATCATGGATCTTGATTTCCTTTGGGGTACCATGTTCTTGCCCAAAGCCCTTCAGTTGTGGAACCATTTACGGGAAACAGAAGTCGATGTCACATATTTACAGGAAGTATGCTGTCCTGACGCTGCAAACGCCACCGGATTGGACTCATGGCAAGGCAAGGAATATCCTGCGCACTTCCAACTTATCTGCCATATGGTAGAGGCAACAAATGCCTACTCTTTGAACAAATATTATTTTATGTCCCATCACGGTCAGGAGCTTGAGGCGGGAGAAAAAAATTCCTTAAGGTGCATCAAACGCAGCTTGTTACAAATTTCGGAGCGCACACGATTATAGTGAGCGATTTTAACTGGACGAGACCTAATTTTAACTTTTGTGCCGAACTGGAAGGAATTACGGCCAAAGTACTGTTGGTGGATGTGTGGTGCCAATGGAAACTCATAAACTCAGCCTTTATTTGCGTCACAGTTACAGGGGTTAGCAATCTTGATAGAACATACGCTCAGATGCGAATGGTGGCGGGTATAGCACACTGTGAACTACAGCATACACACATACACGCTATGTGATGAAAAGTATCCGGAAATCTGTATGAAAATGACTTACAATTTCGTGGCGCCCTTCATCGGTAATGCTATAATTCAATGTGGTATTGGCCCACCGTTAGCCTTGATGACAGCTTCCACTCTGTTCGGCATTTGTTCAGTCAGGTGCTGGAATGTTTATTGGGAAATTGCAGCCCATTCTTGACGGAATGCTGCACTGAGGAGAGGTATCGACGTCGGTCGGTGAGGCCTGGCGCGAAGTCAGCTTTATACAATGAAAATCCAAAATATCATGGTCTGTGACTTGGGCTTTTAACTTGTTTTTTAAGAGTCCCACCATAATTATATTTGTTCCACAGAAAGCTCTGGCCCCAACTATTGTAATGCTTACCATTATGTTCCAGGATAACCACTTGTTTCCACACAACTAACAACAAATTCTATCAAGTCCTGCCCAGTGGTTCTATCTTTCATGGACACTATAACAAGTTATTCCTCGGTGATGACGAAATGTTCCTTAATTCCACGGATAAAGATGACTACTTGTGCAGTGTCTTCAATCTCTGTGCTTTCGTCCATTGCCAGTGAAACCAAACAATTTCTTCGCTCACAGTCTTTAGCTGGTCAGCAAGTTGGTCACTAATTAAATAAATGCACAACGCTATAGACCTCCTTGACAACTAAACGCTCTCCAATTTGGTTTTAACCTCAGGACACACTACACTTGCACACTACCATGAACTGTTTAATAAACTTGCCATCCGAAAAAGGGTAGTTTCGTATAGCACGATTATAGGCGACCTTGAAACTTGCTTCTGTAGCACTATTTTGAAGCGGTGTTTGCTTCGTAAATAACGCTTGTTGCTTCTTCAAGCGTTTCACGAACTATGCTGCCTTTATTTTTTGTTCTTCGTCTGAAAGTTTGCAGTTAATGTCACTGTGTTTTGTTTCGTGATGTCGTTTCAGATTGTACTCCTTAGTACGGCAACTGTATCATGGCATAATAAAAATGCGGCTAATATCCTGCATCAATAAAGAAATATTTCCTCGTCCAGTCTTCATTAAACAAACGTCATTTATCACCGAATTTACGCTTCTTCTTAGGAGTCATGATTGCACTGAAGTATATATATATTACGTTGTACTGCTACACAGACTAAAAACAAGCAAACCACACGAAAAAGAAGAAAATTGCTCTGAACGTCGTACTATTCACTCGGCGCGGGACAAATACAGCGCTCCCATCGGATACCGCTTGGAACGTAAATTTGCGCCAGTAGCAGGATGCTTTCTTTTTTCCGTGCCCGTGGTGGCTGATGGTAGTCGTCCCGTAATCCACCGCACCCACACTGACTGCGTGACTGTAGAGACATCTGTCGGTAGTACGCACTACCAAGTAGCGCAGACGCTCGCGGATGTTTTAGGTCGCGTGGGGAAGGTAAATTTTGTTTTTCCTATGAATTTCGTAAATGTCTTGGCGGGCCACACAAAGCCCCTCCGCGGCCACATGCGGCCCGCGGGCCGCTATCTGCCCACCCCTGCTCTGCAGACATACTTCCATGAAAGAACCACTAGCTTAAGGTACATACCTTCAAACTTTAAAAACGATTTGATAATCCCAACTACCACAGAAGTCAGAAACTTTTAGACATAATAATACCCAAAAATTTGCTCGAAAACGTTATAACTGCATTTCACTACCACAAACTACGTGAGGAACAATAGGCTGATGGAAGGTGTCCTGATGGACGATCAGTTTGAGGACCCGAGGAATATTTTAACACCTGAGACAATACAAACTAAGAATTCTCCTAGAGGACAGACTGAAGAAAATGGCAAATTTACACTGGGGTGATAAAATTCATGGGACACCTAATAACCTACTTTTGATCGGCATAATGCAACAGCTCGACATGGCGTGGACTCAACAAGTCGTTGAAAGTCCCCTGCAGAAATATGCAGCCACGTTTCTTCTATAGCCGCTGTTAATTTCGGATGTTTCGGAGGTGCAGAATTCTGTACACGATTTCACTTCTTGATTATAGCCCGTAAATTTTCGATGGGATTCGTGTTGGGTGATCTGGATGGCCAAACAATTCGCTCGAATTGTCCAGAATGTAATTCAAACCGACAGCAAACAATTGTGCTCTGCGTCAATTCCATTGTTGTTTGGGAACATGACGTCCATGAATGGCTGCAGATGGTCTCCAAGTAACCGAACATAACCATTTCCATTCAGTTATCGGTTCTATCGGACCAGAAAACCCAAGTTCGTTCTAAGCCAGCACAGCCCACACTTTTATGGAGCCATCACCAGCTTGTCTTGTTGACAACTTGGGTCCTTGGTTACTCGAGCGCTAGCGTTAGCTCTTACCAACTGAAGGAGGGACTCGTCTGACAAGGCCACGGTATTCCATTCGTCTAGCGTCCAACCGAGGTGGTCACGAGCCCATGAGAGGCACTGTTGGCGATGTCGCGCTGTTAGCAAAGGCACTGGCGTCGGTCGTCTGCTGCCTTAGTACATTGACGCCACATTTCGCCGCACTGTTCTAACGCATACGTTCGTCGTACGTCCCACATTGACTTCTGAGGCCATTTCACTCAGAGTTGCCCGTCTGTTGGCACTGAAAATTCTATACAAACCCCGCTGCTCTCGGTTGTTAAGTGAAGGTCTTCAGCCACTGCGCTGTCCATGGTGAGGGGTAAAACCTAGACTTGTTATGCTCGCCATATTCATGACACTGCGGTTTTCGGACTACTGTATTCTGTAACGATATCCGACATGGAATGACCCATGCGTCTAGCTACATCTACCATTTGTCGTTCAGATCTGTTAATTCCAGTCATGGGGCCATAACCACGTTGGAAAACGTTTCACATGAATGCCTGGGGGTACACACACACACACACACACACACACACACACACACACACACACATATATATATATATATATATATATATATATATATATATATATATATATATATATATTGGGTGTTACAAAAAGGTATGGCCCAACTCTCAGGAAACATTCCTCACACACAAATAAAGAAAAGGTGTTATGTGGACGTGTTTCCGGAAACGCTTATATTCCATGCTAGAGCTCATTTTAGTTTCGTCAGTATGTACTGTACTTCCTCGATTCACCGCCATGATTTCATTCGGAATGCTCTACCTGTGCTGCTAGGACATGTGCCTTTACAAGTACGACACAACATGTGGTTCATGCACGATGGAGCTCCTGCACATTTCAGTCGAAGTGTTCGTACGCTTCTCAACAACAGATACGGTGACCGATGGATTGGTAGAGGCGGACCAATTTCATGACGTCCACGCTCTCCTGACGTCAACCCTCTTGACATTCATTTATGGGGGCATTTGAAATCTCTTGTCTACGGAAACCCGGTACCAAATGTACAGACTCTTCGTACTCTTATTGTGGACGGCTGTGATACAATACGCCATTCTCCAGGGCTGCATCAGCGAATCAGGGATTTCACGCGACGGAGGGTGGATGTATGTATCCTCGCTAACGGAGGACATTTTGAACATTTCCTGTAACAAAGTATTTGAAGTCCCGCTGGTACGTTCTGTTGCTGTGTGTTCCATTCCATGATTAATGTGATTTGAAGAGAAGTAATAAAATGAGCTCTAACATGGAAAGTAAGCGTTTCCGAACACATGTCCACATAACATTTTTTCTTTCTTTGTATGTGAGGAATGTTTCCTGAAAGTTTGGCCGTACCCTTTTGTAACACCCTGTATATATAGGGCGAGGTAGCATGTGTGTGCTATTTTTTATTAAAGAGATATGAATCCGTCTTAGGTTTTTTTTTAAAATGAACCCTATGTTAAATTTTAGCGTGACATGATGGGCATAAAAAGAAGGTTTCAAGTATGTGTATATCATAATTTATAGGCGAAATGTTTTTGAGACACAGATGTATTGTCTTGTTGTGTTTGTCCTTCGAAGCGGCATTGTCCAATGCGACTTTTCCCGTTGTGTTGATATTATGGTAAACGTCACCAGTCCGTCCTATCACAAACACGCCCTTTTACTCGACAATGGTAATACCTACTGCGGTATTTTGCACAAAAATTAACTCATCATATCGCGGAAATAGTATTCATTTATTTGACAGCTGTGATACCACATACAGCATTAAAATACAACAAGATGTTAATACATTTTAAGTAACACAAATACAATTGTAAATGAGTAGGCCGCTGTTGGTCACAATTATTTCGTACGTATTTGCTTTTTATTCGTAAATATTTGCTATTGATCACGATACGAAGCAAATACACACAAAGATGCAAGATACATACTGTACATGGTACAAAACAATGCTTCCCCTCTGCTGCAATCCACATTTGCAGTCGCCGTTCGAATGATTTTGAACTGCTGCGAGGGTGTCACGTGAGATATCATCGCAAGCTTCTATGATACGTAGCTTCATATTATCTGGCGTGGACGGTATCTGAGCATAAACTTTATGTTTGATTTCTCCCCACAGAAAAAAATGAAGAGGAGGCTATCAGGAGCCCGGGCTGGCCACTTCACTTCAGCACGTCGTCCTGTCCAATACTCGGGGAACTTTTATTTAACTGCTCTGTAGCCATACGGGATGAGTGAGTAGTACAGCTTTCATGTTGAAACGTCATGCACTGACCCGTAGCTAGTGGTACCTCTTCCAGGAAAATGGGCGGAAAGTATCGCAGGAACTGTGAATAGTTAATGCCATTTAGTGTACCGAGAAAGAATGACGTTTCCAATGATGACGCACCGAACGTTAAGACTCCACGGTTGCTGATGCTGTACCTGCTAAAGCCAATGAGGGAGCTCTATTGACAAGTAATGCATATTATACAAATTCACATTACCGTGGTTGGTTAAATTCGCTTCGTCAGTAAAAGGCACCCGTTGAGAAAACGTTGGATCATCTTTTGGGAGCTGCAGAGCAAACCGACAAAATTCCTGGCACCATTGGAAATCCACACCGGAGAGTGCTTGATGTAACGAGACGTGAAACGGGTAAAATCTATGCCTATGTAATATGCTTAGAGCACCTCTCTGACTTATACCACATTCTGAGGCGATACGTCGCGACGAAACAGTATGCGCCAACGCTAGAACGCCCACTTTATGTACCTCGCCAGTTGCAGTTTTCCTGCCTTGTCCTCTGTATGGCGGTCCATGATCCAGATTGAAGTAGTTTCTTGCAGATACATGCAGGAAGGTGGCGCGTAGACGGCGTTAAACTGCGAGCTTCTGTAAAAGATGGACATTATTGGAGCTTCTTCGTTCATTTGCACTTGGTATACTTTTGTTGTTGTTTCTGACCCGCTCTGTGTACCACGGTGATGAGCTCCGTCGTTTGTTAGTTTATTTGACGCAGATCTGTCAATTGCTCTCCATACAACTTTTTCGAATTTAAATCACATCTGGTCTACACTTACGTAGTCAATTTGAAAGGAGTGGAGGTTGTCTCTGAGGGAGGCACCAAATGAATTTTAATCTGCGTTTTTGGATAACTATATATCTCATTTATCTTTGGTGGATTTGGTACTTACGGTATTCAATCTCGCTACGACAGCCCTGTGTTCACTAATTCCTGCAACGGTTTTTATGATCGTTATTAGCTTAGGAATATTTGTTCTTAGGAAGTGAAGTATGTTTTCACAATCGTTTACGATTCGCGATGACTCATTAACTAACTTCTCGAAATAATTTTGAAATAATGCGTTTAGCACAGTTCCCGATGATGATTTATGCGTACCTGTGGATTTAAAAGTGTGTTTTCGCCAACATATCGAGGGCAAATCAAAATCTGCACGAACTATAGTTGTATGAGCCAGGTAAGTATTTCAAATTGAACTGAAATTTTCTTTGAATCTTTCAGCAATTGTATCACCTGAACTGAGAGGACGCTAAAAGGGTCCAATTATAGTTTTACTCCGGTTGCCAAAAATGACCTTTGCTCATACTAACTTGCAGGAACTATTCTTCTTGATGTTTCGATTTTTTCCCGTCAGAGTGGTTACGAAGTGGTAACGACTGTTCGAAGACTGTTGGAACGTGCTATGTATTGCTGTATGTGGTGTATTTTATTTGTGCAGAGAAAACTGTAGTGCTGCAGAACTGTTGGCGGTAAAGAGCAAGGGAGCTGCATGCTCAGCGGAATCTCTAAATGCGGAATTCGCATGCACGAAGATAATGTAATGCATCTGCACTGTTCACACTGGTATGTTTCACAAGCACATCCTCAAGTGCTCACAGACATAGAAACTGCAACAGATTGACAACTATTTCATTTACACAACACGTTATTATTTTAGATACTTGTTAAATAAATAATGACATTATTTGCAAGAAGTTTAGTCGTTGGGATAAGAGCTCTTGAGTAACTGAAGAGAAAACTTGTTCAAAATCGAACCTAAAGATGTGAAATAATAAACATGAATATATGGTAGATCCTTCAATATACATTTCTATGCACACAACTTTCAATAATAGTATTTACGGTATTTGATATAAAACTGTAATTTTAGTGAACTTTTCGTGTTTGAATGTCCTTATTGAACAAATAATGTTTGCTAATCACCCTTGAAAATGCTACATATAGTTGTCCGTGCGTAAACTCCGAATTTCGTAAATAAAACCCTTTTCTTTGAACCGTTTGACTCTGTACTTGCTTATAGCGATCATAAATGTAATTTTAATAGACAATTGTCTTCTTGTCAGCTGAAAATACGCCCTTGAATTAGATGTTATTGATTGTATCCGTGGTATTCCAACAGTTTCACCTGTATCAATCAGCTGAGCAGTAATTATACATGCATTGAGTTTTGTTACAAACATGCATGCTCCGTTGACCAAGTTCTATTTAGCGTCAGGATTCTTATCAACATGAGAATAATATTTTAGTTTAGTTTACGTTAATGCGGCGGTAATCCTCTAGGATTTAATGAATGTAAGATCCCTATCGAATGTTTTTCCATTCAGAAAATATATTCATTTGTAAACGTCAACTTGAACGCTGGGCTACCGCAGTGTTTACTGTTATTATCTATTACTGTACTGCGTATAAATTATGCAGTTAAAACGGGATTTGTAATAAGATAACATGAAAAGGGAGTTTAGCATTCATGATTAATGTTATAGCTTCTTAAAATTTAGTTACGAAGCTGGGCATCCATGATCCGCTCTTGCCCATAATAGTTAAAAGTCTCTTTTACATTAAAAGTTTCCGAAAATAGTTCATTTGTCGCATTATTGGTATGCAGCGTAAGAAGCTGGTTAACAAACTTTTCTGGTGATAACTCATTCATCCCAGCATGATTAGCATGGTTGAGAAAGAGGGATACTGTCTTGGGAAATACTGTTTGTGATGGTATCATATAGTATTAACTCTTGCTACTACTTCAGACCACTTGTTTGTACAGATATCTAGTGTCAGCACTTCCTTCCCTCTCTGGGAATCTGATATCTATTAATTAAGAGAAATAAGAAACTAGAAAAAATTTATTCCTCTGAGGATGCAAATACTGTGATACACCACCTCTAGCGTTTTAATGGCTTCACTTCGGCAAGGAGTAGTGCCCACAAGTTTCTTCTGATATATATCGTCGTATGGATAGCAAACGACTGAGATATTAAGTTCTATGCTTCAGTCACACTTTTAACTAGCCGAGCCTTTTCCTAGGGTTTCCTATCGGGTGATTTAACCAGACAGTCAACTGGCGTCTGAGTGCTCGTCTAACCGGTAGTGTGTATGAGCTGCACTTTGAACACGGCTGATCTGATTTGCCAAGATAGGAGTGAGCACAGTATACTCATAAGTAAGATGTAGAAGAAAAGGCAACACTTGTTGAAATAAGCTTTCTGGTTCATATTTACTTTAAACTGAATGAACGAAAGCGAGGAATGATGAGAGTTTAAGATCTCGTCGACATCGTGTTTATTAGTGGCGGAGAGAAAGCTTGAATTGATGGGAAATAAAGGAGACAGATTGGAAGATTAGATGGGTCAGTCACTTAACTAATGAGGAGGTACTACACATAATTGGGGAGAAAACAGATTTGTGCCACAAACTGACTAGAAGTAGAGATCGGTTGGTTGGACATGTTCTGAGACATTAAGGGGTCACCAATTTAGTACTGGATGGGAGCATACGGGGTCAAAATTCTGGAGGGAGACCAAGAGATGAGTCCAGTAAGCATATTCGGAAAGATGTAAACAGCAGTAGTTACTCGGAGAAGAAGAGGCTGGCACAATATAGAGTAGCATGGAAAGCTGCATCAAACCAGTCTTCGGACTGAAGACCACAACAACAATGGCGAACTAAATCGGCCGTGCGTTATTGAAAGGAACAATTCTGAAATTTTCCTCAATGATTTTGGGACATCTCGGAAATCCTCAGTCTAGATATCCGGATGCATAATAAATCGAGGTCTTGCAAAATCGAGTCCAGTGCCTGCGCCACTCCTCTCGATTATTTATTGAACGGGTGAACCCAAGGCATTGCCCGGATACCAACCTAAACACGTAACTAAACTGCTTCTAGAATTAACTACACCGTCTACGCACGGCAGATTAAAAGTCTCGTCGAGCCGTCTGTGCATTACACACCCTGCATCATTTTAAAAGAGTTATATAGCGACTCTTCTCACCACACTATGCGCCTCGAGTCAGATACTACACTATGTGCCTCGAGTGACCTTCAGCCTAGTATCGTGTGTTGTTTGACAGAAGGAAGACGTGGAACTTCACACGTCAATGTGAGCAACTTCCTTTTTCGTAGTACTCAACTTCATAAGTCTGTCACATGTTGTTGCCTTCGTAATGTCTGATCGCAGACTGTTGGAGAACGACCTGCATCCAATGACTCTAGCATTTCCTGATTTTGACGTTGACCTGTTACACTGTTCTGCGGTCCCCTTCGGTTAGAGATCATTCTAGTCTCATTATTCTTATTGTGGGCAGGGTGGTCGGTTCTGTTTCAGCCTCAGATCTGAAAACTCCCTTTATGGTGATCATGGATATGCCGAAACAAGATAGCTCCATTCTGCCACGTCCCTATGTCGACCCGACTCGTAGCATTGATTCTCTGTAACCTCCCGCCAGATGTTCACCACTTGACTGCCATGACTTAAGGAAACGTTGGAAGATCTCATTGCCTTCTTGTTTTAATCCGACATCATTAGAAGCACTTCAAAGTAACCAGTAAACTGTTTTGGGAGGGGGGGGATCCGTAAGACCGAACAATCAGAAGATGCAAATACGTTGCAAGCAAGTGAGTAACACCATGATTGCACAGAGCAGTAGGTTCAAGATGGAACTCTGAGATTTCCAGTGAACGACCTCTCACGGGACGTGGAAACGCAAGTGAACAAGAAGTTGCTGACGTCACAGCACGGAATTCCACGTTCCTCTACACTGCGGAGCATGAAATATCGACTCCAACATGTCATGCGATCAAGTGCGTTATTTCAGATCGTTGGTAGTCATTGTTACACCGATAATACGAATATAATGGGCACGTGCATGCTGATATTAACCTCTCTACTGGAAGCATTTTCAATTTAAAACCGTAAGTAGGATGGAAATTCCACAGAGTTACTTGTATGTATCTCAGATCGCTATACATCATGATTCATATTTATAAAACTTACTCACAATTACGCCAATAAGAAAATTTGTGTGATTTAAACTCATAAGTATTCTCATTGCAGTCAATAAATACTCGTTTCTCTGTTGGAGAGTCGTAAAATGGTAAAGTTTTGATAAGATCCATAGAGGAAAGTAACAGGAAGTGGTAGGCAACTGGTGTGGAGTGGTAAGGTACAGGGACAGAATAAGTTCACGAAAACATAAACAAATTACTATATTTAAACAGGAAAAAAAGATTTCACACACAACAGACTATGACACAAGATTAAGAAATCCTCAGATAAGAACAGCACCTACCACCAGAATTTATTGATGAGATTTTAACAAATTGTGACTGATGGCAGAATATATGGAAATTGATACATAGCATAATACACGCTTGCGATTTTATGAAGGCAACACTCAGCAGTTTTAATACAAACAGATTGATGATATAAGCAGCAGGCATCAACACCATCAGTATTTATAATTGTGACTTAAGATAAAGAGAAATTGGCTCGACAATTTTGAACAAGCATTGACAACAAAATTTAATACAGAGTCTTAAGAAAACCAAATGCTCACTTGAATTAAATGTAGCACAAATTTAAGCAGCATGCGTACCAAAGAGTCATAAAAAACTAATAAAATTTATATCGATCATTGATGAGGCTGTGACGAATAAAAGTTTATTGAAAATTTCTGCAACCAATAGCCTTATGTTTTGTTCTTTAATCTTTTATTATTTCCATTACCGGTTTCGAAACGCCTGGCGATTCATCATCAGTTTGTACATATTTATTAATTGTCTGCAGCAATGTAGAAGTCGTGTAGAATTATTAGTATGCATTGGTTGGATGTTGCGTACACATTCATTATGTTTTCTAGAACATTATGTACACCAACATCCAACTAACGAATACTCATTATTCTACATCAGTCGCACACTGCCCCAGACAATTAATAAATATATACCAACTGATGATGAATCGCTGGGCAGTTCGGTACCGATAATGGAATAATAAAAAAGTTGAAGAACAAAACAAAAGGCTACTGGTTGCAGTAATTTTCAAGAAACCTTTGTAACAACTATTGTCGTAATTAAAATTTAATATAGCACTATTTAAGTGATAGTTAAATTTAATTCATAATGGCTGGTCCATCAAAACACTGGAGCAAAGACATTTACTAGTAACAGACCAGCAAAGTCTTCTTAAATAATAAAATTCGCACCAAACGGTACACATATTCAATCAGAAAACCTATGGTATACTAGTGAATTAGTACAAACGCACACAAAATTGGTTAGGGAGTGGAGGTGGATGGTCAGAGTTGCTATGTCAGCAGGCTGGCCGCTGTGGCCGAGCGGTTCTTGGCGCTTCAGTCCGGAACCGCGCTGCTGCTACGGTCGCAGGTTCGAATCCTGCCTCGGGCATGGGTGTGTGTGATGTCCTTTTGTTAGTTAGGTTGAAGTGGTGGACTGGTGAACCGTGTTGAAGCTCCGCCAGCAGGCACTAATATCAATGTTCTTCCAGAAGGACGACGTTGAAAAAAATGTGAAGTGTCGAAAGGTAGCTACAATTAGAATTTCAGTGCTGCTGAGCAGAGCAGTGGCGGTATACATATTGTTAAGATTTGAGTCCGTACACGTTATGTTAGGACAAGCCAAATGTTACGTCATTGCTGCTAATAATAATAGGAATCAGGACAGGCAAGAAAAAGGCTATTTGGCACAAGTGCAATTTAAATAAATGTAATTTACACAACTTGTGAGTGAAGATATGCTACACTGTTAACAACTTGTGGCAGCCGTGGCTAGCTATAAGCAGAGTCCCGACACGTGTTTGTGTCTATGTACACTGATTGTTTGTCGGTAGAGCTAAATGTTAAGCTACGATACTACATACATGAAATGCGCTTAACTTTCCAAAACTATGTTACATGGGTTTCGTGACCAAGCAAAGGGAAACATTGTATGTGCCAACAGAGCAAGAGATTCCTAATCTTAAGAGTGAGGATTTCCACGTCGTTAGAGACGTCGAGGATAAAACAATAAGCAGTCTGAGGATGACAGTGAATATGACTGTGGTGAAACACAAGAATAGAACCATCAGTAACATACTAAGAACGTAGATTCGTCTATGGCGACTTGGGTAATACCAAGAACACTGCAAAACTGGAGAAGGTATTAGAGGTTACAAAAAGAAGGGTGACAATAGAACTGAAAGTGGGGAAAGGTGGGTACGAAGTAAAAGCACGCAGTTTTAAAAAGGGAAATTACTGAGTAACAGCTTGATTTTGTAGGATCTCTGCTGACCCATTTTTAGCAGGGGACATCAGTTGGTCACGTCCTTGTCAATATCAATGAAATTCGCCAACAGCGGTGTAATTGAATTATTTCATTTATATTGACAATGATTTGGAAGGAAGTTTAGATATAGTGTGTATTACTAAAGTAGTAGGTTTACTCAGAGGAACAAAATAGGTATAATGATGAAGATGATGGTGGGAATTGGAAGGCTGAGCTAAATAAGCATTAGTCAAAAAAAGTAAACAGCAAAATTAGTTTTTCAAAGTACCAGGGCGAATGTTCCAAGGTAAACAACACTCTGGAAATCATTATTGGGGCAATTACAGCATTCTAATTTAGCAGAATAATTACCCGAAGTATTGGGGAATTCAATATACAATGCCGTTAGATCCATCAAGGTCGACGTGGTTAAGAACAAGGATCTTCCAATGCTGGACAAGATGTTACAGATCAAAAAGGATACGGAATTGGTCTGAAAGTGGCGACGTAGTACAAGTCCACAGTTTCAAAAAGGGAAGTTGATAAGTAACATGCTGATTTACAAAGAAAGTTTACGTATAATGTCTATTACAAATTAAATAGGCTTACTTTGAGAAGCAAAATATATACAGGGGTGCAGGCAATGGTGGCAATGGGAAAGCTGAACTAAATAAGAATTGGTGGAAAGTGTTAAACAGCTAAGCTAGTTTATTAGAGTACCAAAGCGTATGGTCGAAGGTAAGCAATCCAACGGATATGATTAATGCGGAAGTTAAAAAGCATTCTAAATTAGCAGCGGAGTTACTTCATGTACCACTGCACGCCAATAGTAAAGGTATAAGGCTTGCAGGATGGGTAAGTCTGAGAAATAAGCAAGAATAAACGCAGAAAAGCATTGTTTCCGAGGTATAAAGAAACACAAAGTGGATCACATCGAATGTGAAGGAGTATCAACAGAATGAGATCAATAACTCTAAAAGACGCTCTCAAAGAGTAAAGTTCACAACATTAAGCCGATTCAGTAATCTTTGAATTCGACGACTGTGAACCTGACGTGCCGTGATAATCGCGGCACTGTGGAGATCCTGTCCCATTCAGCAGGTGGAGCAAAAGTTGGGAGTCAGTTGTCTCGCTGTGGGCGAGAGAGCGCCGAAGACTGCTAAGGGGAGGCAGCCAGCACCGCCGGTGTCCGCCAAGTCTGCGGCCAGACCGACCGAGAACTGTTTTGTGGAGAACAGCGTAGCGAGTTCGAGACGTGGGAAGCACTTTGGAGGCGACGGAGCTAGGTAGATGCTTGGCAGCAGGGGGTATATCGTGCTGACAAGCTAGCAGTTGTACATCAGGGTGGTTGTAGAGTTGAGGATAACACGGAGAAGGCAGCATAGACTGCACCAGCTAGAACAGGGGTTCCCAACAAAATTTTCTCGAGGACTCTTCATCGAGCATGATTGGTACCTTGTCATGTCACAGTATGAAGTAGCTAAAAAAGTCAAATTAAGAGTCTTTTTATACGTTTTCTATGTTTGGTACTTAGAAAAAACATTTACATATTCATTAGTGAAAAAATATTGAGCGGAAAAGGTTCTGTTATCATACAAAATATATTTAATATATTTTTTATTCTAACAGCATCTTGCGGACCCCTCTGGCATAGCTCGTTGACCCCTGGGGGTCCGCGTACCACCTGTTGGGAACCACTGAGTAAGAGGAATGGCAGTACGGTCATTACGTTCACATAAGGTTACACAGTCAAGACAGCGTGAGACATTATATATATTCCTTAGCAGTATCTTTCTGTTTAATATCTGTCAATATTTAAATTATGTTCTACAAGAAAATCACTATGCAGATTAATGACAGAAGACGATGTTTCACATGAGTCAACAAAAAGTTTTCTTTTAATTTTCAAACAACTGTTATTTCTTCACATTTTTCTTTTTCTCCCAATTGTTTCTTACACTGAACCACAGCTGCCGTAGTCTCCTGAACTCCAACTATCGCAGCTCTAACGGTGGTGTCAATGTCTCCTTACATAGTTAAAGTTCAGAGTAGTAAGTTCTTTAAACAATATTTTATTTATATTTAAGCTGCTACCTCAACTTCCTATGTTGCATTGCTACGTGTAGTACCATAATAAATCGCTCTCTAACGCAAAATGCAGAACATCGTAACTGAGTGATGTAGTACAGGCGCAAAACCAATGGAAACGTGTTCGGAAAGTGTGGCGCTAAATTCTGTATCTCGCACCCTGATTAACAGTTTTTTTGCTTACTGCTACCGCTTAAGGCAAATAGCATGACAACTGCTGCATAACGGATACGGAATACATCCTTCCCTAATTCTAGCTTTACATAGCACTGAGATGAGAATGACGGAGGCTGAGAGTCAGAGGCCAACGCAATGGAATAACGACCAGAATTCTCCATAAGTGAAAACTCTAAGGTTTAAGGTGTCAGGCTAATACAACACCTTCCAAGAAAACCCTGACACGATAAGCAAATCCAGTAGTATGTCACATAGCTTCGAATAAATCGTGACATTGAATTAACCAAAGTAATATGAGTAACGAGTGAGCAAATGCAATACAACAGACTAACACAAGAATGCCTAAATGCATGTCATACCTTCCCACCGTGAGACAAACGCAGTTCCGAGGGGAGAAACGAGAACAGAAGCCGAGATCAGAACCGTGTTAAGCTAGAAGGCCCTACGATAAGGGACGGACATCCACGTCGCCAGCTAACCACCGGGACCACCCCCCAGCCCATGTTAAAATCTAGAGCCCTCCAGAAGAACAGTATCGATCTTAGGAGAACACTAAAAGGGCCACACCAGCCGCAAGTTTTAGCGTGAGACTTTTTCGCGTGTCTATTACATTGCAAATGTTAAAAACATTGCCCCACAACGAAAAGTTACCGCCAGGACCACCCCCAACCCAAAGATAGAGCCCTCCAGAAGAACAGTATAGATCTTACGATAACACTAAAAGGGCCACACCAGCCGCAAGTTTTAGCGTAGGACTTTTACGTGTCTCTGTTACGTTGCAAACATTAAAAACATTGCCCCACCACGAAAAGTATAACGTTTCTCACTGAATAGACAGAATTTTTGAAGGAGGAGCTTAAGGTTAACATTGAGGCCCTGACTGGTCAGATGAAAACACAGCCAGATAGTGTTTTTTTAAACCAACTTCGGTAAACTGTAGTAAGAAGAAGTTAGGCGAGAGCTGCTTCCGAGACGGCGAGCATTATGGAGCTGCGCCAGCCGCCACCCTCTGACGAACACCGACAAGGTAAACGAATGCACGCGATGCCGCATTTTTGAGTGCATAAGGCTTCACTCAGAACTGCAGAAGTCTCATCTGCTTCATCCCCTTTTTACGTAATACTAGTGTCGATCGTCAATTGAAGCTCATGGTATTCACATTTGCTACGTAAGTTAAAATCAGAAACGCGATGATTTTTCTCTTATATAATTATTGAAAAGCCACATCAGCCACTGTAATATACGACAGGTTAGATGAGTAATTAAAGATAATTGAGGGTCACTGTAGACCATTTTGATAGTTTTCTCTTTTGTGAAACTTAATTTAAAGCTAGATTATAGATGTGATATGGCATGGGTCATCCTTCGATCCATTATAGAACTTGGAAACCCATTCAGGGAACATTCGTTATCATTTATTTTGAACGCAGTTGGTTTTTATCATCCTGTATTAAAACTATTCCCTTTATCATTAGTGCAATTTATAAACAATGTTTTGTGAGTAGAATAAAATTTCCAATGGTAAACTTAACTGCTTTTTCGATGTTATTTTACCAGCTAACTAGAAATAGGAAAGCATTGAACCCCTTCCACTAAATTTAGTTAGTATTAAGATTCCTTTACAGGGAGTGCAGTGGAGCTGACGCTGAAATCATTAAGTATTTGGTTATATCATCGCTAGTCTCACTGAACTCTTCTGAACTCTACATGTCATGTGTGGTCTGGCGTCTCCTAACCAGCAACAGGTCCCATGTTCAAACTAGTCAATTCCTTAAAAAACACGCTCAGAGCGTCGTTGCGCGAAAGTGGTAGGGATACACGACATAGAACAACATACACCATGCAGAATGTTAGAAAGGGTATTCATTATTCTCTGGAGAGGGCTGTAAGTCCGCATTCAACTTAATGTAACTTCATCCACTGGAAAGGTCCAGTCATGAATTCGTTTATTTGGACACTGATACTAAAGAATCTCTGGTGTGTTAAATACGACCTATCTTCAATGTAAATCATCATTTTACGCCATAATATAATTCCGAACCCAGCTCATCTACCGACTGGGCTACCAAAGCGCTACCCTGCTGCACCTTCTGCTTTTAAAGGCACATTTTTAACCATAGCATGTAAATCTATATTTTTAATCAGAGAACCCTGCTTAATAAAGCATGAAAGCCAATGTAAGTGCGAGGTCGCATTTGATCGCTGGTGAGACACTGAAAGGATATCTAGTCTTTTGTTAATCACTTCTTCTGTTATCTTCTCGGGAATGGAGTCGAGGGAGAGCCTCGCGCATTAGACTGGCCGCTCTAATTTAAGGTCTTTAATTTTATAAAAAGTCACTGCGTACTGCAGGGTGCATACTGGCGCATACTAGTAATTATATAAGGAAATTTCCACTTTGCACGGAGGAGATACCGACTAGCGGACAATCAACATATCACTAGTGATTAATATTGTATCCTCAATGTAAGTAGCATAGTGCACTTCAGTAATTATACCGATGATTAATTGTGATTTCATTATTTGTTTAATCCATGATCCTCAAATTTCAACATAATATGTAAACTCTACTTTCTGTATTTATCGCACTTTGGCTCAGAAATATCGTGGCCCACGAACCACCTTCTTACGGCGACGAAATACTCACGGTATATGTCCGATTCCACCTTATCATGGTTTATTCACTGACTTTTTATATATTTCCATCTATCTCAATTCAGTTCAACATAAATTAAAATAATATAAATAATCATATTTAAATACAATTATATATTTATTATTTAATTATTTACATACTGCATTACAAGCTGTCTCCTCAGAACACTCCTAGTAAGGAAAACGATCTGTAATGGTCCACGGTACGTATTTCCTTTATTTATACAGGTCTCCATCTTTTCGTCAGCTCTCGCCTGACTGGTTTGCTTCAGCCCACCATGTTGTTTTATCTTGTGCACACCTCTTCATTCCTGAAAAGCACTTGCACTCTGAATCCTCAGTTATTTTTTGGGCGTATTTCAACAAGTTTCTACCTTGTAGTGATCACCCTACTGTATCATGGATGTTCTTTCCTTCATGTCTTAATACGTGTTGTATCGCCTTTTTCCTTCTCCTTGTCAATGTTTAACACTTGTTCTCTTCGCCGGTTAAGCAGAGGTCCTCTTCGTTTCTTATCGTATCCAACAATCTAGTTTTCAGCATCCTTCTACATCAATACAACTCAGAAACCTCGATTAATTTCTCTCCCACTCTCCCTCTGCCATGGTTCCCATGCATGCTCTAAACGCAGATTCACAAAAGCTTCTTCCTAAAATTAAGGCTAAGGTTGGATACCAGTAGAAAATCTTATGACCAGGAAAGCGCCCCGTGCAGGTTCGTTTGCCTTTGAGTGCTCCCTGCTGCGTCCGGCAGGTCTTACTTCGCTTCCAAGGTAGCAGAATTTCCTCACATACTCTTCTACGCGATCATAATGTTTCGGTTTTCCCTCAATCTTAATTCTGTTTTTCATTCAATTTAACAGGTACAGCACTTCTTCCTCACTTTCATTAAGCATGGAGAAATCATAAGAGGAGCTCATTACTAGAATCTCTTCATCCTAAACTCTTAATCGCCCTGTTGATAATTCCTTTTACTTACGTTATTGCTTCATCGGTGTATAGATTGAACAACAAGACAAAAACACTACATCCGTGTCTTACACACTTTCTAATGCAAGCACCTCGCTCTCGGTGATCCATTCTTATTGTTCCCTTTTGGGTCGTGTGTACTGTTATATTACCGCTCTTTCGCAGGAGGGTACTCCTATTCCTGTCAGATATCCTCATATCTCGCAAAAATTTTACATTTTCTACTTCTCTTTTTATGTTTTACTCTGATTTTCCTTAAGGCTTGTTTCTATTACCAACTACAACGTCATAACCGCCTCTCTGGTGCTTTTTATCTTTCCAGAAGCCGAACTTATTGTCATCCAACACTTCCTCAGTTTTCTTGTCCAATCTTCGGCGTATTATTTTTGTTAGGAACTAGGATACATGATCTATTAAACTGACAGTGCATCAGTTCTCGCATTTATCCTCTTCTGCTGTACTGTGGTTGATATTTTTTCCGAATATGTGAAGGTAAGTCTCCAGTCTCAGAGATTCTAACGAGTAGTTAATTACAACGAGTATTTGTACCTACTGAATGACGTTATATACGTGGACTATATACACCACTAAATATGCTATATCGTAGTTGGGACAATTCTAGGCCCTCTTGGATTTTCAGAATACTGATATGAGTAGTGTCCTTAAATGGCTTTGGCCTTCAATGTGTTTCTTCATTGTTGTTGCAGGTGACCAATTTCACTTTAAATATCAGGTTTTTAAGTGTTCTGTATACTTGTCTGACAAATGAGACTCCTTTATAAATGGCTAACAGCTGCCAGGGAGATGTACCGTGCAACGCTGGGAAGTTGCAACTCATTAACAGTATTATTGATTACAAATTAGATTTCGTTCCGAAAAAATTCCTATTTAATCAATATTTCTTGCTTCGGAACACCACTGTTCTGAAAAATGTATAACCATATGCAAGTATACATTGTAACAGGGCATTAACAATCATTCAGACAATGATTTAACTATTTCTTTTTACGTCATATTCTGAAAATAATACTTTAAAAAACAAGTTTCTTACATGCGAGTATATCTCTGTTTTTACCTGACTTTTTTTTTAGTTTCCATAACTTTACCTCAAAATGCTGAAAATTTTTATATAATTTTTCTGACATAGTTAGTTTGTCCATAATATAGTTAGAATGTTACCTGCTTCTTAACTCAAAATTATCTATGACACATCTAGCAAAAAACGCAAGGAAAGTTACATCACCGAGTTAACAGCGTTGTTCTTATGCAGTCTCTTTATTTAAATAGAACAGAGAAATTGTTATGTAATATAATTATATTTGGATTTGTTCTTACCAATATCAATTAAATTCTGTCCAGAATCTCAGCTGTTCTGGTGTTCTCATAATGCCTACGCTTCACAAGAACTATTCATTATTAGTACTGATTCGTAAGCACTCTGTATTTAAAACGCTAAGGCATGTATGAAGACCCATGTAGTTTACATAATCTGTGCCTTAGAATGGAAATTAACAGAACCCCTTGTAATGTTATTGATATTACAAACACTAAGAAATATTCGCGGAACCCTTTCGTTTAGTCATAATTACATCATCAAACAAATCTGACTGTATGTAACAGAACAATTGCTCGAACCGAATGCAGCCAGCCACGTTACAGTCAAGCCGGAAAGCTGAAAAAACGTTTTCTGAGATGCAGATTCGTTGTACACTACGGTAAGAACTAAAAGGTGTGACTGAAAGTAATTGTTTACATACTACTGTCTTCGAAATCCATTATCATCCACATTGCAATACGATTGCACCGATTTTTTAATGTCAAAAGTGGAGAATATTTGTATAAAAGGTAGTTACGCATTTCTCTCACTTTGACTGTGCGAAGAGATATATGAACGTATTTCAGTTTCACTTCATCCTAGTTGTATGCAGTTCGTATTGGTCATGTGATAGATCCACGAAAGTTATGGTCAAAAGACAGCCAGTCAAAGGATTACCAATGAAATTTCAGGACGCAAACACTTTTCCTAGGAACTGAGGCCAGAACCCTTTCCTCCATCTATTTCAGTAAGTTGAAGTTAAAAGCTATTTCCGAAAGCTAAAGTTATAACACAAACTGCAATATAATAACGAGATAAAAATAAGTGAATACCAATATGAGACAAATTTTTTAGTTTTAAAATTTTAATTTTTATGGCACAAGGACAAATTCCAAACAAATAATACAATAATTAAGTGACATGTCTTTAAAAACATGTAATGAAAGTCACATGAGGGATAAAACAAGAATTTATGGAAATTTACAAACAACAGGTGCTTCCAATGGTGGCATTTTGTCCTGCATGGTTTTCCAATATTTATCATTCTTCATATTTGACGTTAAGTAAACACCAAGAAATGTAAAACATGAAAGCAAACAGAACGGACTGAAACCAATAAGCAAAATTTTAGAAGCTCAGGGAAGAGGTTTGCGAAATTCGTGTCCACAGTAATAAACCGAGGCACTCGTTTTAGACTGAAGTGTGGAGCAAAAAGAAATCCAGACTGTTGTTACAGATTCACTTCATATCGGAGTATGCAGTTCGTTATCTCTTCATAAAGATGAGAGTGACTGAATCTTCCCAGCTCTTGGAACAGGTTTGAGAGATAACTGTCCAAGGTATGATACCGGAGCATTAGTTCAAAACAGTAATTTGTAACACAATGTCCAATCTATACACATCTTTAAAATGTTCACAAACTGAAAAACGACTTATTAGCTCTTCGAACAGGTTTGTAAGCTACCTGTCCACGGCAATAAACCAAAGCACAAGTTTGAACTGAAGTTTGGAGCAAAAAAGTATCCAGACTGTTGATACACATTCACTTTATATCAGACTATGCAGTTCATCATCTCTTCATAAAGATGAGAACGACACAGTTCTTCCAGCTCTTGGACAGGTCGGAGAGATTCCTGTCCACGGTATGAAAACGGAGCATTAGTTGAAAACTGTAATTTGTAGCAAAATGTCCAATCAACACACATCTTTAAAAGGTTCACAAAATAAAAAATGTCTTATTAGCTCTTCGAACAGGTTTGGAAGCTACCTGTCCACGGCAATAAACCGGAGCACAAGTTTACAACTGAAGTTTGGAGCAAAATGGATTCCAGACTGTTGATACAGATTCACTTTTATCGGAGTATGCAGTTCGCTGCCTCTTCATAACGATGAGAGCGACTGAGACCTCCTGGCTCTTGGAACAGGTCTGAGATATGCCTGTCCACGGTGTGAAACCGGAGCATTAGTTTAAAACTGAAATTTGTAGCACAATGTCCAATCTACACACTTCTTTAAAACGTTCACAAACTGAAAAATGTCTTATTAGCTCTTCGAACAGGTTTGTAAGCTACCTGTCCACGGCAATAAACCGGAGCACAAGTTTACAACTGAAGTTTGGAGCATAAAAGTATCCAGACTGTTGATACACATTCACTTTATATCGGAGTATGCAGCTCGCTGCTTGTTCATAACGATGAGAGCGACTGAGCCCTCCTGGCTCTTGGAACAGGTCGGAGGGATTCCTGTCCACCGTATGAAACCGGAGCATTAGTTTAAAACTGTAATTTGTAGCACATTGTCCAATCTACACACTTCTTTTAAAAGCTGACAAAATAAAGAAATGTCTTATTAGCTCTTCGAACAGGTTTGTAAGCTATCTGTCCGCGGCAATAAACCGGAGCACAAGTATGAACTGAAATTTGGAGCAAAAAAGTATCCAGACTGTTGATACACATTCACTTTATATCGGAGTATGCAGTTCGCCGCTTCTACATAACGATGAGAGCGACTGAGTCCTCCTGGCTCTTGGAACAGGTCGGAGAGATTCCTGTCCACGGTATGAACCCGGAGCATTAGTTTAAAACTGAAATTTGTAGCTCAATGTCCAATCTACACACAACTTTAAATGGTTCACAAAATAAAAAATGTCTTATTAGCTCTTCGAACAGGTTTGGAAGCTACCTGTCCACGGCAATAAACCAAAGCACAAGTTGGAACTGAAGTTTGGAGCAAAAAAGTATCCAGACTGTTGATACACATTCACTTTATATCAGACTATGCAGTTCATCATCTCTTCATAAAGATGAGAACGACACAGTCCTTCCAGCTCTTGGACAGGTCGGAGAGATTCCTGTCCACGGTATGAAACCGGAGCATTAGTTGAAAACTGTAATTTGTAGCACAATGTCCAATCAACACTCATCTTTAAAAGGTTCACAAAATAAAAAATGTCTTATTAGCTCTTCGAACAGGTTTGGAAGCTACCTGTCCACGGCAATAAACCGGAGCACAAGTTTACAACTGATGTTTGGAGCAAAATGGATTCCAGACTGTTGGTACAGATTCACTTTTATCGGATTATGCAGTTCGCTGCCTGTTCATAACGATGAGAGCGACTGAGTCCTCCTGGCTCTTGGAACAGGTTTGAGATATGCCTGTCCACGGTGTGAAACCGGAGCATTAGTTTAAAACTGAAATTTGTAGCACAATGTCCAATCTACACACTTCTTTAAAACGTTCACAAACTGAAAAATGTCTTATTAGCTCTTCTAACAGGTTTGTAAGCTACCTGTCCACGGCAATAAACCGGAGCACAAGTTTACAACTGAAGTTTGGAGCAAAAAAGTATCCAGACTGTTGATACACATTCACTTTATATCGGAGTATGCAGTTCGCTGCTTCTTCATAACGATGAGAGCAACTGAGCCCTCCTGGCTCTTGGAACAGGTCGGAGAGATTCCTGTCCACCGTATGTAACCGGAGCATTAGTTTAAAACTGTAATTTGTAGCACAATGTCCAATCTACACACTTTTTTTAAAAGCTGACAAAATAAAGAAATGTCTTATTACCTCTTCGAACAGGCTTGTAAGCCACCTGTCCACGGCAATAAACCGGAGCACAAGTATGAAATGAAGTTTGGAGCAAAAAAGTATCCAGACTGTTGATACACATTCACTTTATATCGGAGTATGCAGTTCGCCGCTTCTACATAACGATGAGAGCGACTGAGTCCTCCTGGCTCTTGGAACAGGTCAGAGAGATTCATGTCCACGGTATGAACCCGGAGCATTAGTTTAAAACTGTAATTTGTAGCTCAATGTCCAATCTACACACAACTTTAAATGGTTCACAAAATAAAAAATGTGTTATTAGCTCTTCGAACAGGTTTGGAAGCAACCTGTCCACGGCAATAAACCGGAGCACAAGTTTACAACTGAAGTTTGGAGCAAAATGGATTCCAGACTGATGATACAGATTCACTTTTATCGGATTATGCAGTTCGCTGCCTCTTCATAACGATGAGAGCGACTGAGTCCGCCTGGCTCTTGGAACAGGTCTGAGATATGCCTGTCCACGGTGTGAAACCGGAGCATTAGTTTAAAACTGAAATTTGTAGCACAATGTCCAATCTACACACTTCTTTAAAATGTTCACAAACTGAAAAATGTCTTATTAGCTCTTCGAACAGGTTTGGAAGCAACCTGTCCACGGCAATAAACCGGAGCACAAGTTTACAACTGAAGTTTGGAGCAAAATGGATTCCAGACTGTTGATACAGATTCACTTTTATCGGATTATGCAGTTCGCTGCCTCTTCATAACGATGAGAGCGACTGAGTCCTCCTGGCTCTTGGAACAGGTCTGAGATATGCCTGTCCACGGTGTGAAACCGGAGCATTAGTTTAAAACAGAAATTTGTAGCACAATGTCCAATCTACACACTTCTTTAAAATGTTCACAAACTTAAAAATGTCTTATTAGCTCTTCGAACAGGTTTGGAAGCTACCTGTCCACGGCAATAAACCGGAGCACAAGTTTGCAACTGAAATTTGTAGCATCAGGCTGTCCAGGATAACAGCACAGAGTCACTTCATACCGTATTATACAGTTCTCTGTCTCTCCATGGCGATGAGACGGACTGAGTCTTCCCAGCGGCTGCAAGATTTGAGAGGACGCACGAACAGTTAGACTTCCACAGCCGACGGTCTCAGCCTTGACGTCATCTCGGCTGCAAAAGATGCTCCGTTGTCAGATGTTGTCTTTCCTGGAGCACCTGTGCATACAACATCAGCTATTAGTTAAGCCACAATACCAACATCTTGCAATAGAGAATAAAGCAATCAGGCTGAAATGATGATCCTTGATTAATTAATTAGTTATAGCCTTGAGGATAATTATATAAATTAAGCTACTGGACAGTATTCACATTGCAAAATAGTAGAAAACATTATTATGTAAATAGTGCTTCCAGAATTTTATATTATGGGTCGTTCCGTGTAAAAGTATCATAGGAAACACACTACGTTTATCGAGTGTTAATTTCGGATTTAATTTATGGAAACTATAGGTTCTAAAACTAGCTACAGATTACCCTTGCTTGTCAATGCACTAAGTCAATAATGACTGAGATCTAGAAGTTAGTATCAGAAAAATGCAGTTTAACCACATCACTGTTTTGCAGCAGATATGCTGTTAGTCGTCCTATGGAATCAAACAGTTAAGAGGTACATTATTAACAACGCCGTGTTCCCCCATACGACCTAGAAAGGTTGACAGCACTGACAAAAATGGGTTGTCACGGCTGCTTCATTCAGTGACATTGTACAAACGTCTACAAACGGTAACCTTGACACGTGGTAACACATGCGATACAGTTCTAAAGCACCACCAAAAAATGTCATTTTACAAGATGAAGAATGCGCTAGAAAGGCCGGATATACTCGAATACGTATCTGTTATGAAATTTGCTTTTTCGTGGTTGAGACTGAGAAATCTAAATCTTTGAAGACGAATAACTGATGATCTTATTTGAGCCACAGTCAATAAGAGGATAGCTCGATCAACAACCACGTTTAGTAAACAAAGAATGTAACGTCGTTCATTCATGTTTTAAGCATTACAGGTATCACATTCGTCACACCAATTTATACCACAGTTCGGAAAACTTTTCAGTCCACAGATCTTTCATTGGTGAAACTTATATTGATACCACTAGCCCATTAATTCCACTCAGGTCACTTACGCGCAGCGAATACTAAGTTAACGGGGACCAACGAATGATATTTGCATGTCACTGCCCCTACACTAACACGGCCAATAGCGAACATAACCCAATCTAACAATAACTCTAATGGCTCTGCTTCTAAACATTTACTACAAATATTACGTTTAGATGAAACAAATTATAAACTTTAAAAATTAGCCACGGCTACTGATTCTATAAACAAGCAAGATACAAAATGTATGTCATACCTTGAGATGGTGTTTCCTTCTTTATCGGGAGAAGCCCCTAAGGCGTCTCCGAAAGATCATTTAAGCTGCTATCTTCACGCTGCTGTTCAACTTTGTGAGTGTTTGGTGCCTTTACCTCTTCTTTATTACTGAGAGACGTGTCAGAGGTAGTTGCCTGTTGAGTTGCTTTCTTTGCTTTCGGCTTTCTCTCTGTGATCTTGCTACCTCTTTCTGTGGGCGGCGCTTGACCTTCTCGCCACAAGTGCAGACGCTTACGGAAATCGCTCTTCTTCATAGTCTTGGGCAAAACACCGAACTCAGATTCCCAAACATTACCTTTATTCGCGCCGCCATCTGCAGTCTTAGTCGAACTGCCTGTCGGTTTGTCAATGAGCACTCTCAGACATTTACGGAATTCCTCTTTGCTCATTGTTGATGGCTTGCGTCCCCAAAATGCTACGTTGTTAGGAATTTTATTCCCCTCTGCAGTCTTTGGTGTGCTGCTGGTGAGTACATTCAGGCGCTTACGAAACTCATCTTTGCTCATAGTCGACTGCTTATTTCCCCACATTGACTTCACGGTGTTCTTCGATTCTTCCATCCTTGACTTCACATTCAGCACTCCAGAGCAATCACTTGAGGTAAATCCAGTGTGGAAGCGGGTGTAGGGGAGGAAATTAGCCACTGCGATTCCTGGAGTCTGCCAGGTACTGCACAAAGCCAAACGCACCGCACCAGCGCAGAGAGGAACCTTCGCGAACAAATTCATTGCAGAGCACATCTTTCTGTTGCGATTCTCTAGCAGCGCGACTGATAGCTATTCGTTGCTAGGAAGCAGACCTGTCGGTGTTGCCTGTTGGACGCTTTTCTTTTGTTTCCTCCCGACGATACAGTACACGGTATATTCGTCACCCAGTTTGTTCAGTGCTCAGCGCTGTAGTCAAGTCGATTTTCTTGTAACTTCCAATCGGGCGCTATACACTACCTATTATTCTGACTTATTTGACGTTAGAAATCTAAATCAGCTGCATGTAACAGGAACTTTCCGACTTTTAACAGTCATCGTTACTATGTTAAATATATGCCTTCAGTTAAAATTCCCCTTTATGTTTACATACCATGGGGAATACAGCTTTCATAATAAAATACTTTTGTGTGTAGCGTCGATTTTAGTTATCAAAATATGTTTACAGTTATTACATGTAGAGTATGTTTCAGTAAAATTGTTCACGTCAGGAAACGTTTCTGATGTAATTCTGTTTCCACCTAAATGAAATGTACAAAATGTACCCGCTAAATTGCTTGAACTATCTTGTCAGACTACATTAATTACTGAGATATCGGTATGAAACGAAGTAACAGTAATTTCTTCTTCTAGTAGTAACTATTGCTTCCAGTATAAGTTCAGCGGCGTTTCACTCTAGGAAAACGACTACTATTTTACGAGATATTAAAATATTTGGAAGTTATAACTTTTCATTTTGTACATGAAAACGATTGCTGTCTTATAGTGATATTCGTGTTGTTACAGAGAACTGTCGCATCAAGTTGGTGTGGTACTGCATTTTGATCCAACTATATAGCCTCCTTACCAAAGATGAATAGTGAAAAATCTTTAAATGAAAACTGTCACTGATCACTGTTGGCTACTTGTCGCTACAGTGACTCACCAATGGCAGGAAAATTCGTGGTATCTGAGGAGGCCTTAATCAGAATTAAACTGCGGTAAAAGTAGAGCCCTTGTTCCTGCTAGAAACCAAGGTTCATGTAGAAATCTTACTTACGGATTCTTCCGTTACCTCTTGGTGAAACAATTCGATATTTAAAGTCGAATAACAAGTACGCTGTTTTGTCCTTCTGATTTTTGTTTATTTGAAACTGTTTTCAGCTTATTAAGACTTCTTCACGGAATAATAGTCTAGCATCTGAAAGGCATAATAGTTTTTAAGTAACCAAACAATATTGGTAAGGATATTACCAGTTGAATAGTGTATTACGCGTCATGCTTGGTCCTTAACGTCGAAATTACACTTTAAACAATAGAAATTGTAGAACACAATAAAAAATTAGAGATTGCAATATTGAAAGTAAGATGGTCTAATGATAAATTTTGCCAGTTCTTTACATTGGTTGAGAAACTCTAAACTAAGCACTATTCATTTATGTTGTGTAATTAATGGGTTTTTAATCATTTTAAACTAAACTTTAGGCAATGCACAGTGTAAATACATAACAATTCAAATACTAATGTTACAGTAGAACTAATTACATGGTTAAGATGCCATATATTGTGAGGTCGCAAAGTTGGTTGAAAAACGTATAACTAAACACTAGTAACTTGTACAACAAATATGATTCAGAATCAAAGTATTTTTTTTTTTGTAATAGGCAATTAGATACAATTACATGGATTGCATCAAACGATGTCTATTGTGTACATTTAGAGAAAGTATCCGACAAATTATTCAAAAACCTTAAATCACGCAATTACAGAACTTAAGAGGTGCTACAGCTCATATCCTATGCAACAGACGTATTAAGTAACAAGTGTGCGCACAAAATCACGTCCAATGACTGCAACGAACTGTATATTAATTAGGGCCATAACAACTTGGTCGACTGAACAAGAACGCAGCTGGATATAACATAAGACCAAGTCAACACAAATGTACAACATGTAACCAACAGAGAAACTAAACTAAGCCTGTCAGAAGCACTTGAGTTAAGCAGGCAGTTAGCTCAGAATCAATAACTGGTTCTAAATGATCATCTACAGCTGAGCAATCGCCATTTTTAAGATTCGGAAGATGGAACCGATCAGCCACATTCGCACAAGCTGGCACAATGACACATACTGCTACACAAAATTAAAACACAATGGAATTTCCTGTCCCTTACCTTGCTCACCCAACAAATTTCAGCCATGTAACTTGTAACAGTTTAATATTGTTAATTGTAACCATGTACCGTTTTTCATATTGCTGACTACATTAAAATGTTATTTAAAGAGTAAAATATCTTTCTTGCACCATTCACCATATAACCTGTAATGCTGTAAGATTCTGTATTTTAATGGTTGTGCGTAATACTGTAATAAAGGGCACGTTTGTTGCACAACATAAATGAAGAGCACTTACTTTAATAATTTTTAAGCCAATGTCAAGACATCAGAAAATTTAGCATTGTAATGATTTAATCAGTAATATTGCGCAGTTTCATTATTTCTTGTGGTTAACGTTGTACAATGTGTAATGTATATTTTCAACTTTAAAATACAAATTTGATGGAGATCAATCTATGCAAGTGATTGTATTTGTGCATCTTATGCTTGGATACTTAAGGACCACAGTCCCTTTTGGACGCTAGTCAATTGGTTATTGAAGTTGGCCTAATAAGATGAAAACTAGTTTGAAATAAGCGACAGTCAATAGAACAATAAGAGTGTATTTTTTATTCAATCTTAATTCCATGTAGAAAATTGAACAGATTTGGAAACAGGCAATCGAGGTTAAAAATTGTTAAATAGTAAGTCTAATAAGAAGATGAACAATTACATTGAAAAACAACAACAGTAAAAGCTGCAAAAGGCAAACTACAAAAAGGGAATGTCATGAAAAAATTCCTTTATGTTGATGAATGTTAGAAACTCTCATTTGCAGTCCTGCAACAACGTCTTGACAGACCAAAGAAACCCTTGCGACGTCAATGCAACACGCTGCAACACTGGGATGGTTCAATCTTCCTGCGTCGTCTAAACTTATTAAGGTATTAAGTTTACCCAACGGAAAAATTTCACTAGCTTCAAATCAGGCGGGCGTGTAAGCCAACACTATTTTGATTTTTAAATCATTGGCTGTCTGGAACTACCCACTGAGCCAGCTCAACAGTGGAATATCAGTTACGATGAACGAAGGCACGGACAAAACAGCAGTCAGTCTCTGAGCGGTGACAGGTTCCGACCCAACCGGAATCGCACCCAGGCCCCTTCGGTAGCCAATCAGTCGCGCTGACCGCGCAGCTAACGAGGCGAACGCCTAGGGTAAGCCGTTTGCCCTCACTTTCTCTACAGGTACTAGGGCATATTGCTGCAACGCTTTCCTGTCCTCAAGTCAGTTGCGATTCGGGAACACGTCATGCTGGTACCGCATACGCTCTCAATTGTGCTTCCTCCATCAGTGCACTACGGTAAGTAACTGTGTGTATCATTCATCCGTCAAGATTTATGCGGTTCAAACATAACCAATCACGTAGTCTTATTACCCCACGGAGCGTTCACACTGCACTGCGACTGACGTTCAGCATGGACAGAGCTGGACCTCAGTGGCCCGAGAATCTGTTCTTCGTACATTCCCCTGTCCATAATATGTGAAGGTAGCTTCATCGGTAAACAAAATTCTTTGAAAATAGAATGTGTTACCTTGATATCGCATCAGAACTGAGTGACAAAATTAAAAACATCTTCCACAATGACGCCAGATAATGTTTTCTACTGCTCCAGACAAGACAAATGACACAGAGGGCAGGTGTATATGCGCAAAATATGAACATTGTTTCGCTGACATATTCGAGAGGCAGTCAGAGTCTTCTGCGGCTAACACACATGGATGCTGGAGCCTGCCTCCGGCGGACGTTGTGCGAGAAGGTCACGAGCTCACGTACAGGCGGCCAAGCTGCGGTGGGGTGAGACAGACAAATCGCAGAAGAGTACTGAGACTACGTCGTTCGAAGGCAGCAACTGTAAGTAAACGCATATTGAGTAAGCAGTAAACATGGAAGCATTAAGGAAGAATACTGTCAGATGTACCTTCCTAGATGGTTGCATCAAACCACGAACAATCGAGTGTCACGATTCGCATATTGTGAGGATAGATTTACCAGCAGGATATATTCATCGGTTTCGGTTTCGCTTAATTAATAGTGCAGTTTTTGCTAAACTCGGAACTATGATATAAAAGACTCATGGGCAAAACTACAAGAGAGGCAGATTTTGTGACTCTCCCAGGCAACATTATCAAGACATCAATATCAGCAGCTGGATTGCGATTACGAAGCGTCACTATGGATAAAATTCCATTGGAAATGGAACATTCTGTTGGTACTGAAATTTTTTTGCATGGTTCTCGACATCAAACAAATGAAATAGACGATGAACACCCACTTCAGTGCATTTTATGCTGTTCGAGTGCTCCGCTCTAATTAAGAGACACATGTGTCGTCTTTCACTAACTCTAGATTAGTACAGCCTCGTACAATGTACCATAGCAGTAGAGTATAAAGAACTAAATTTTTTTACCTAATTTGGTACGCAGCATATCATTAGAGATGTAATACTTCCAGTCAATTAGCGCATAACCTAGAAATATGACTTCCTTTGCATGAACTGGGTGTAATGCAATTTTCGGTGATTTACAAGCAACGTAACATTTTCCTCTAGGTCTCTATAGTTAATATGAAAGGATTTCATGCCGTGGTCACAAATGAAAGTCAACGGAATCCTTCGCTGTATATGGGCAAGTTGGTCACTTACACCCAACTTGTGTTCGTTGGCTTCAGCAACTACCATCAAATCGAAGCGTGAAGGGCAATCGCAACATGATAACGGAAACAACTTGTGCTGCTGTGACTAATAATTCAGTCAGCCTAGTGACCCTGTCTAGCAACATACTAGATCAATAGCCCAAAGACGAATATCAAGGAGGGGCAAGTGAAGTGAAGGATGTTCAAAACTAACAGTCATACGCACTGTCGAACCCCTTAGTGTACAGCCGAAAGCGTCACTGATACAGGATCCTTAGTTCCATTTACAACTGTGAAGGATGTTTAAAACTAACAGTCTCACTCACTGTCGAACCACTTTGTGTACAGCTGAAAGCGCCACTGATACAGGATCCTTCTTTCCATTTGCAACCGTGAAGGATGTTTAAAACTATCAGTCACGCCCACTGTCGAACCATTTAGTGTACATGTGAACGCGCCACTGATACAAAAACCTTCATTCCATTTGCAACCTCAATCACAGCCGGCGAGTTTTCGGCAAAAGACGGAAGATACTGACTTTCGCGACGTTGACATGGTTCTCATAGACTCACGAACAGGAATCCCCAATAAGTACTGAAACTCTAAATGGTCCTCTCGCATCAATACATGAAATCATCGGACAATCTGTATAATCGTACATCTTTCTTTCAACCGGAAACACAGCAGAGACAGTAGCGGTCTCCACGAGCACTGACATCACGACAAGAGTTTTCTTCCAAAGAATAGGACACGAAAGAAACGAGAATTAGGAAATAAAATAAAACGTTGACTTGAGATTCTCCGATGTCAGTTAAAAATGGTACAAAAGCGAATGCAGCTGTGAACAAGTACACTACGTGAACCATACCCGAAAAATAAAACTCCACTCTCGGACTTGCGCTATGACCCAAAAATTCTCTGGTATGAACACATGTCTCTTTAGGTGACAATCATGAGTGCACGGACATATCCATTAGATACAGTAAATATAAACAGCATATATTCTGCGACCAAGATGCTTGATTTGAAGGGCTGGGAGCAAAAGCGTGGAAAGACGCAATGGCAGGCTCAAGTGGGAGCTGTTTCTCTAATAAGCAAAGGGAACCGAGAATGCAATTGAAGTTTAAGGATCTAAATGATAGTGTTATATTTTTTGAGGAATCTGGATCTCAGCATAATCCGTCTAGTGATGAAGAAAGCGAAGAAGATCATAATACCAGCCAGCTGGAGTGGCCGAGCGGTTGTAGGCGCGACAGTCTGGAACCGCGTGATCGCTACGGTCGCAGGTTCGAATCCTGCCTTGGGCATTGATGTGTGTGATGTCCGTATGTTTCTTAGGTTTAAGTACTTCTACGTTCCAGGGGACTGATGACCTCAGCTTTGAAGTCTTATAGTGGTCAGAGCCATTTGAACCATAATACCAGCAATGTAAGTACTTGGCTCGGTACACATTTAGGTTATGGTGTTAAACATGTTATGCTCTTAGAAAACTAGACACGTGCTTTGGTGATTTCTAAGATTAAAAAGTGTAATTTAAAACACTATTAAACTTCCTCTTATGCATTATAAACCGTTGAATTACATTCTGTGATCTGCTAAGTGTATTTTTTTAACTTACCATGTTTTGCACTTCACTTGTGAAATGAACACTTGAGGAGGGCTACGAAGCATAAGAGTGTAGTGGCCTTGAGCACACAACGGTTAACAAAGGAATAATTTGGGGGCAAACGAGAAATAGGTCATGTGTCTGAGTGCAAGAAACAGTCTTTTGTCAAGATTACAGAAGAACTTAAAGGGGGAAAATTATTTTCAGAACACTGTGGCATGAAAAAACGTGATCTTCAGAATTCGTGTGGGTGATTCAAAGCCGTTCCAGTTAAACGTAGGTATACTAAGAAGGGCGACAGAAGTAGAATATTTATTAGTGTGGTACATACGGTTTTGAAGGATTCTGTGGAAGTGGTATTTTGTAAAGTAGCATTTGTAAACTTACAGGGACTTCAAACATCAAGGGGAGGGTTGACATTATTGTTAAGAAACCAGCTCTAGGTCGGGACACCCCTCCTTTGAACCAGACAGGCCCTTTTGGAACTGGGAATAATGCTTTTAGTGACGATCAGAGAAAGTATGTAATATTAACAAGATTCCGAAATACGGAATTCATTTCACGTGGATACATAACCCCATGGTTTATATTGGAGTTGAACAATCAATTAGAAGTATTTGTGATGATTACATCAATCATGTCTGCAAAAGAAAATGCAGTAGAGCGATTTTCGTACGACAAGTACAGAAAAATCTTCAGAACACTGAATACATATTTGAAGCAACCAAAGGGAGACATGTGAAGAACAGGTGACACACTTTCCCGGATAATTAAAGACTGCAAATAACAAAGTGAAACTAAAGAACCCAATGAGTTAGAAGATTAGCAAGATTCGCACCGTAGGAGAGCACAAGCTCGATTTCCAAAAATAAAAAGAATCTAGATATTGCCAAAGCTGAAGAAGATACTTATTCGTTCACACTCGACCTTCATCAAGCACTACCTCCTCATAAACTGAGTAGTGGTATGGTGTTTTATTCCAGGAAATCGTGGTGCTAAAATTGTTGTGCACATGATTGCAAGTGTGGACTTGGTTACTTCTGTATTTGGGATGAACGAACTGCTTTTAAAGAAGCATATCGTGAAAGTTAATGTGAGAGGAAAGAAAATTGTTTGGATAGGTGATAACTGTGATGTCTAAAAGAAAAATCTGTCTATAGTAGCTTTATTGTCATGTATCAAGTAGAACATCATTTCCATATATCAGGCTTTCTTACAATATAACATATTTAGCTTAATTAACCCATTTCAGGAAATACAATGCTTACTTCCGACCAAGATTTTTGCCATGTAGAATGTTATGTAAGAAGAAATGCCCCACAACACTGGGGAGAAATTATAGAATAATCTTCTCAAGGAAAGAAGTTAATAGTAACAAGAATGATGCAGATGGATTTCGTAGATCTGGAGAAAGGCTGAACAAAAAGAACCTACTCAATTAAAAGATGCAGTTGCCTTCTCATGGATCATCCAGTGAAGTTTAAGATTAAGTACCAATATAATGTGATCGATGAAACTATAAATCTTTGTCCAAGAGGTCAAGCTGGAACACTAGAAAAGGTCGTACAATGATGAAAGAAAATATAGATCCGATTATGACAGACATTTTATCCCTGGAAGATAAGGTTCCAAGCATTTTCTTATAACAATATTACAATAAAATGAAGATAGGTCACAGACCAGAAGTAGACTGAGGTGAAGAGAACTGTCCTTCAATAATAACTAAAGAAACATAAATAGGTCAATTCATATATATTGCAGTATCAATGTTCACTTTATCTGTCCTATTTCTCAAAGTAAACGGGTGTGAAAAAAACGCCAGGATATGTTACAGAACACAAATTTATGAAATAGTTATAGACTGAATATGTTTATTAGTATTAATTAAGGTTTATGTCATACCAATAATCTCTTAGAAGAGAAAAATACGTACACACTTAAATATTAAGTATATCTCTTACACCATTATTAAGATATTGTGAAATTCAAAAATTTTGGGTTATGGTGTAATATTTTCAACAGATATTACTTAACAATCATTCCTTAAGAATTACGTGACGTTAAACTTACAGTAATTTCCCTGTTATTAAGATTACTTTTATACGTGTCTCTGTTTGTAGAGATAATTTTATCCTCAGTTGATGTTCACGCAATAATGATCAAATGGGTCCACATTATTACAAACAACTTTTCATATTAAGAAGATAAGACAGTTGTGTGTTACTCAGTGTGACAGATTACATTATTCTCCAGAATTAAATAATATATATAAATGAGCCTTTACACTGAAATACCATAATTATTAATATTAAAAAACACGGTAACCGACATTTCGGATGAATTTTCGCATGGAAAACATGATAAGCCACTTAAAATAGTTAGAAAATATTAAAGACATTATTCTAATTTAATAAAATGCTTCTCTATATTTAACTGTCATTACTCTCAATTTTCCAGCTTACAATGTGTAATGTAAATTTCAGGACGAAGAAAGCTGAGTTATCATGGATCTTGATTTCCTTTGGGGTACCATGTTCTTGCCCAAAGCCCTTCAGTTGTGGAACCATTTACGGGAAACAGAAGTCGATATCACATATTTATAGGAAGTATGCTCTCCTGACGCTGCAAACGCCACCGGATTGGACTCATGTCAAGGCAAGGAATATCCTGCGTACTTGTACATGTCTCCCATATGGTAGAGGCAACAAATGCCTACTCTTTGAACAAATGTTATTTTATGTCCCATCACGGTCAGGAGCTTGAGGCGAGAGAAAAAAATTCCTTAAGGTGCATCAAATGCAGCTTGTTAAAAATTTCGGAACGCACACGATTATAGTGAGCGATTTTAACTGGATGAGTCCTAATTTTAACTTTTGTGCCGAACTGGAAGGAATTACGGCCAAAGTACTGTTGGTGGATGTGTGGTGCCAATGGAAACTCATAAAATCAGCCTTTATTTGCGTCACAGTTACAGGGGTTAGCAATCTTGATAGAACATACGCTCAGATGCAAATGGTGGCGGGTATAGCAGACTGTGAACTACAGCATACACACATACACACTATGTGATGAAAAGTGTCCGGAAATCTGTATGAAAATGACTTACAAGTTCGTGGCGCCCTTCGTCGGTAACGCTATAATTCAATATAGTATTGGCCCACCGTTAGCCTTGATGACAGCTTCCACTCTGTTCGGCATTCGTTCACTCAGTTGCTGGAATGTTTATTGGGAAATTGCAGCCCATACTTGACGGAATGCTGCACTGAGGAGAGGTATCGACGTCGGTCGCTGAGGCCTGGCGCGAAGTCAGCTTTATACAATGAAAATCCAAAATATCATGGTCTGTGTCTTCGGCTTTTAACTTGTTTTTAAAAGTCCCACCATAATTATATTTGTTCCACAGAAAGCTCTGGCCCCAACTATTGTAATGTTTACCATAATGTTCCAGGATAACCACTTGTTTCCTCACAACTAACAAGAAATTCTAACAAGTCCTGACCAGTGGTTCTATCTTTCATGGATACTATAACAAGTTATTCATCGGTGATGACGAAATGTTCCTTAATTCCACGGATAAAGATGACTACTTGTGCAGTGTCTTCAATCTCTGTGCTTTCGTCCATTGCCAGTGAAACCAAACAATTTCTTCGCTCACAGTCTTTAGCTGGTCTGCAAGTTGGTCACTAATTAAATCAATCCACAACGCTATAGACCTCCTTGACAACTAAACGCTCTCCAATATGGTTTTAACCTCAGGACACACTACACTTGCACACTACCATGAACTGTTTAATAAACTTGCCATCCGAAAAAGGGTAGTTTCGTATAGCACGATTATAGGCGACCTTGAAACTTGCTTCTGTAGCACTATTTTGAAGCGGTGTTTGCTTAGTAAATAACGCTTGTTGCTTCTTCAAGCGTTTCACGAACTATGCTGCTTTTATTTTTCGTTCTTCGTCTGAAAGTTTGCAGTTAATGTCACTGTGTTTTGTTTCGTGATGTCGTTTCAGATTGTACTCCTTAATACGGCAACTGTATCATGGCATAATAAAAATGCGGCTTTATATCCTGCATCAATAAAGAAATATTTCCTCGTCCAGTCTTCATTAAACAAACGTCATTTATCACCGACTTTACGCTTCTTCTTAGGAGTCATGATTTCACTGGAGTATATATATATATATATATATATATATATATATATATATATATATATAACGTTGTACTGCTTCACAGACTAAACACAAGTAAACCATATGAAAGAGAAGAAAATTGCTCTGAACGTCGTACTATTCACTCGGCGCGGGACCAATACAGCGCTTCCATCTGATCCATCAGATACCGCTTGGAATTTGCGCCAATAGAAGGATGCACAGTGATTTCTTTATTCCGTGCCCGTGGCGGCTGATGGTAGTGGTCCCGTAATCCACCGCACCCACACTGACTGCGTGACTGTAGAGACATCTGTCGGTAGTACGCACTACCAAGTAGCGCAGACGCTCGCGGATGTTTTAGGTCGCGCGGGGAAGGTAAATTTTGTTTTTCCTATGAATTTTGTAAATGTCTTGGCGGGCCACACAAAGCCCCTCCGCGGCTACATGCGGCCCGCGGGCCGCCATCTGCCCACCCCTGCTCTGCAGACATACTTCCATGAAAGAACCACTAGCTTAAGGTACATACCTTCAAACTTTAAAAACGATTTGATAATCCCAACTACCACAGAAGTCAGAAACTGTTAGACATAATAATACCCAAACATTTGCTCGAAAACGTTATAATTGCATTTCACTACCACAAACTACGTGAGGAACAATAGGCTGATGGAAGGTGTCCAGATGGACGATCAGTTTGAGGACCCGAGGAATATTTGAACACCTGAGGCAATACAAACTAAGAATTCTCCTAGAGGACAGACTGAAAAAAAAGGCAAATTTACACTGGGGTGATAAAATTCATGGGACACCTAATAACCTACTTTTGATCGGCATAATGCAACAGCTCGACATGGCGTGGACTCAACAAGTCGTCGAAAGTCCCCTGCAGAAATATGCAGCCACGCTTCTTCTATAGCCGCTGTTAATTTCGGATGTTTCGGAGGTGCAGAATTCTGTACACGATTTCACTTCTTGATTATAGCCCGTAAATTTTCGATGGGATTCGTGTTGGGTGATCTGGATGGCCAAACAGTTCGCTCGAATTGTCCAGAATGTAATTCAAACCGACAGCAAACAATTGTGCTTTGCGTCAATTCCATTGTTGTTTGGGAACATGACGTCCATGAATGGCAGCAGATGGTCTCCAAGTAACCGAACATAACCATTTCCATTCAGTTATCGGTTCTATCGGACCAGAAAACCCAAGTTCGTTCTAAGCCAGCACAGCCCACACTTTTATGGAGCCACCACCAGCTTGTCTTGTTGACAACTTGGGTCCTTGGTTACTCGAGCGCTAGCGTTAGCTCTTACCAACTGAAGGAGGGACTCGTCTGACAAGGCCACGGTATTCCAGTCGTCTAGCGTCCAACAAAGGGTGGTCAGGAGCCCAGGAGAGGCACTGTTGGCGATGTCGCGCTGTTAGCAAAGGCACTCGCGTCGGTCGTCTGCTGCCTTAGTACATTAACGCCACATTTCGCAGCACTGTTCTAATGCATACGTTCATCGTACGTCCCACATTGACTTCTGAGGCCATTTCACTCAGAGTTGCCCGTCTGTTGGCACTGACAATTCTATAAATTCTATACAAACCCCGCAGCTCTCGGTTGGTATGTGAAGGTCTTCAGCCACTGCGTTGTCCATGGTGAGAGGTAATACGTGGAACTTGTTGTGCTCGCCATACTCATAACACTGCGGTTTTCAGAATATTGTATTCTGTAACGATTTCCGACATGGAATGTCCCATGCGTCTAGCTACAACTACCATTTGTCGTTCAGATCTGTTAATTCCCGTCATGGGGCCATAACCACGTTGGAAAGCGTTTCACATGAATGCCTGGGTACATACACACACACACACACACACATACACACACACACACACACACACACACACATATATATATATATATATATATATATATATATATATATATATATATATATAAACTCCTGGAAATGGAAAAAAGAACACATTGACACCGGTGTGTCAGACCCATCATACTTGCTCCGGACACTGCGAGAGGGCTGTACAAGCAATGATCACACGCACGGCACAGCAGACACACCAGGAACCGCGGTGTTGGCCGTCGAATGGCGCTAGCTGCGGAGCATTTGTGCACCGCCGCCGTCAGTGTCAGCCAGTTTGCCGTGGCATACGGAGCTCCATCGCAGTCTTTAACACTGGTAGCATTCCGCGACAGCGTGGACGTGAACCGTATGTGCAGTTGACGGACTTTGAGCGAGGGCACATTGTGGGCATGCGGGAGGCCGGGTGGACGTACCGCCGAATTGCTCAACACGTGGGGCGTGAGGTCTCCACAGTACATCGATGTTGTCGCCAGTGGTCGGCGGAAGGTGCACGTGCCCGTCGACCTGGGACCGGACCGCAGCGACGCACGGATGCACGCCAAGACCGTATGATCCTATGCAGTGCCGTAGGGGACCGCACCGCCACTTCCCAGCAAGTTAGGGACACTGTTGCTCCTGGGGTATCGGCGAGGACCATTCGCAACCGTCTCCATGAAGCTGGGCTACGGTCCCGCACACCGTTAGGCCGTCTTCCGCTCACGCCCCAACATCGTGCAGCCCGCCTCCAGTGGTGTCGCGACATGCGTGAATGGAGGGACGAATGGAGACGTGTCGTCTTCAGCGATGACAGTCGCTTCTGCCTTGGTGCCAATGATGGTCGTATGCGTGTTTGGCGCCGTGCAGGTGAGCGCCACAATCAGGACTGCATACGACCGATGCACACAGGGCCAACACCAGGCATCATGGTGTGGGGACCGATCTCCTACACTGGCCGTACACCACTGGTGATCGTCGAGGGGACACTGAATAGTGCACGGTACATCCAAACCGTCATCGAACCCATCGTTCTACCATTCCTAGACGGGCAAGGGAACTTGCTGTTTCAACAGGACAATGCACGTCCGCATGTATTCCGTGCCACCCAACGTGCTCTAGAAGGTGTAAGTCAACTACCCTGGCCAGCAAGATCTCCGGATCTGTCCCCCATTGAGCATGTTTGGGACTGGATGAAGCGTCGTCTCACGCGGTCTGCACGTCCAGCACGAACGCTGGTCCAACTGAGGCGCCAGGTGGAAATGGCATGGCAAGCCGTTCCACAGAACTACATCCAGCATCTCTACGATCGTCTCCATGGGAGAATAGCAGCCTGCATTGCTGCGAAAGGTGGATATACACTGTACTAGTGCCGACATTGTGCATGCTCTGTTGCCTGTGTCTATGTGCCTGTGGTTCTGTCAGTGTGATCATGTGATGTATCTGACCCCAGGAATGTGTCAATAAAGTTTCCCCTTCCTGGGACAATGAATTCACGGTGTTCTTATTTCAATTTCCAGGAGTGTATATATATATATATATATATATATATATATATATATATATATATATATATATATATATAGGGTGTTACAAAAAGGTACGGCCAAACTTTCAGGAAACATAATTCACACACAAATAAAGAAAAGATGTTATGTGGACGTGTTTCCGGAAACGCTTAATTTCCATGTTAGAGTTCATTTTAGTTTCGTCAGTATGTACTGTACTTCCTCGATTCACCGCATTGATTTCATACGGGATACTCTACCTGTGCTGCTAGAATATGTGCCTTTACAAGTGCGACACAACATGTGGTTCATGCACGATGGAGCTCCTGCACATTTCAGTCGAAGCGTTCGTACGCTTCTCAACAACAGATTCGGTGACCGATGGATTGGTAGAGGCGGACCAATTCCATGGTCTCCACGCTCCCCTGACGTCAACCCTCTTGACTTTCATTTATGGGGGTATTAGAAAGCTCTTGTCTACGGAACCCCGGTACCAAATGTAGAGACTCTTCGTGCTCGTATTGTGGACGGCTGTGATACAATACGCCATTATCCAGGGCTGCATCAGAAGTAATAAAATGAGCTCTAACATGGAAAGTAAGCGTTTCCGGGCACATGTCCACATAACATATTTTCTTGTTTTGTATGTGAGGAATGTTTCCTGAAAGTTTGGCCGTACCTTTTTGTAACACCCTGTATATATAGGGCGAGGTAGAATGTTTGTGCTATTTTTCATTAAAGAGATATAAAGCCGTCTTTGGTTTTTTTTAAAAGGATCCCTATGTTAAATTTTAGCGTGACATGATGTGCATAAAAAGGAAGGTTTCAAGTATGTGTATATCATAATTTATAGGCGAAATGTTTTTGAGACACAGATATATTCTCTTGTTGTGTTTGTCCTTCGAAGCGGCACTGTCCAATGCGACCTTTCCTGTTGTGTTGATTATATGGTAAACGTCACGAGTCCGTCCTATCACAACCACGCCCATTTACTCGACAATAGTAATACATACTGGGATATTTTGCGCAAAAATCAACTCATCATATCGCGGAAATATTATTCACTTATTTGACAGCTGTGATACCACATACAGCATTAAAATACAACAAGATGTTAATACATTTTACGTAACATAAATACAAGTGTAAATGAGTATGGCCTTGTTGGTCACAATTATTTCGTACGTATTTGCTTTTTATTCGTAAATATTTGCTATTGATGACGATACGAAGCAAATACACACAAAGATGCAAAATACATACTGTACATGGTACAAAACAATGCTTCCCCTCTGCTGCAATCCTCATTTGCAGTCGCCGTTCGAATGATTTTGAACTGCTGCGAGGGTGTCACGTGAGATATCATCGCAAGCTTCTATGATACGTTGCTTCATATTATCTGGCGTGGACGGTATCTGAGCATAAACTTTATGTTCGATTTCTCCTCACAGAAATAAATGAAGAGGAGGCTATCAGGAGCCCGGGCTGGCCACTTCACTTCAGCACTTCGTCCTATCCAATAATCCGGGAACTTTTATTTAACAGCTCTGTAGCCACACGGGATGAGTGAGTAGGACAGCTTTCATGTTGAAACGTCATGCACTGACCCATAGCTAGTGGTACCTCTTCCAGGAAAATGGGCGGAAAGTATCGCAGGAACTGTGAATAGTTAATGCCATTTAGTGTACCCAGAAAGAACGACATTTCCAACGATGCCACAACGGACGTTAACACTCCACGGTTGCTGATGCTGTACCTGCTGCAACCAATGAAATCCACACCGGAGAGTGCTTGATGAAACGAAACGTGAAACGGGCAAAATCTATGCCTGTGTAATATGTTTAGAACACTTCTCTGACTTATACGTCGCGACGAAACAATATGCGCCAACGCTAGAACGCCCACTTTATGTACCTCGCCAGTTACAGTTTTCCTGCCTTGTCCTCTGTATGGCGGTCCATGATCCAGATTGAAGTAGTTTCTTGCAGAAACATGCAGGAAGGTGGCGCGTAGACGTCGTTAAACTGCGAGCTTCTGTAAAAGATCGACATTATTGGAGCTTCTGCGTTCATTTACACTTGGTATACTTTTGTTGTTGTTTCTGACACGCTCTGTGTACCATGGTGATGAGCTCCGTCGTTTGTTAGTTTATTTGACGTAAATGTGTCAATTGCTCTCCATACAATTTTTTCGAATTTAAATCACATCTGGTCTACACTTACGTAGTCAATTTGAAAGGAGTGGAGGTTGTCTCTGAGGGAGGCACCAAATGAATTTTAATCTGCGTTTTTTGATAAATATGTATCTCATTTAGCTTTGGTGGATTTGGTACTTACGGTATTCAGTCTCGCTACGACAGCCCTGTGTTCACTAATTCCTGCTTCGGTTTTGATGATTGGTATTAGCTTAGGATTATTTGTTGTTAGGAAGTGAAGTATGTTTTCACAACCGTTTACGATTGGCGATGACTCATTAACTGACTTCTCGACATAATTTTCAAATAATGCGTTTAGCACAGTTCCCGATGATGATTTATGCGTACCTGTGGATTTAAAAATGTGTTTTCGCCAACATATCGAGAGCAAATCAAAGTCAGCACGAACTATAGTTGTATGAGCCAGGTAAGTGTTTCCAATTGAACTGAAATTTTCTTTGAATCTTTCAGCAGTTGTATCACCTGAACTGAGAGGACGGTAAAAGGGTCCATTTATAATTTTACTCCGGTTGCCAAAAATGACCTCTGCTCATACTAACATGCAGGAACTATTCTTCTTCATGTTTCGATTTTTTCCCGTCAGAGTAGTTACTAAGTGGTAACGACTGTTCGAAGACTGTTGGAACGTGCTGTGTATTGCTGTATGTGGTCTATTTTATTTGTGCAGAGAAAACTGTAGTGCTGCAGAACTGTTGGCGGTTAAGAGCAAGGGTGCTCCATGCTTAGCGGAAACTCTAAATGCGGAATTCGAATGCTCGAAGATAATGTAATGGATCTGCACTGTTCACACTGGTATGTTACACAAGCAAATCGTCAAGTGCTCACAGACATAGAAACAGCAACAGATTTGCAACTATTTCATTTAAACAACACGTTATTATTTTAGATACTTGTGAAATAAATAATGACATTATTTGCAAGAATTTTAGTCGTTGGGATAAGAGCTCTTGAGTAACTGAAGAGAAAACTTGTTCAAAATCGAACCTAAAGATGTGAAATAATAATCATGAATTTATGGTACATTCTTCTATATACATTTATACGCACATAACTTTCAATAATAGTATTTACGGTATGTGATTTAAAACTGTAATTTTAGTGAACTTTTCGTGTTTGTATGTCTTTAAGGAACAAATAATGTTTGCAGTTCACCCTTGAAAAGGCTACATATAGTTGTCCGTGCGTAAACTCCGAATTTCGTAAATAAAACCCTGTTCTTTGAACCGTTTGACTCTGTGACTTGTTTATAGCGATCATAAATGTAATTTTAATAGACAATTGTCTTCTTGTCAGCTGAAAATACGTGCTTGAATTAGATGTTACTGATTGTATCAGTGGTATTACAACAGTTTTGCCTGTGTCAATCAGCTGAGCAGTAATTATACATGCATTGAGTTTTGTTACAAACATGCATGCTCCGTTGACCAAGAACTATTTAGCGTCCAAGTTTCTTATCAACATGAGAATAATATTTTAGGCGCTGATGACCTCGATGTTGAGCGCCCATAAACCCCAACACACACATAATATTTTACTTTAGTTTAACTTCATGCGGCGGTAATCCTCTTGGATTTAATGAATGTAAGATCCCTATCGAATGTTTTTCCATTAGAAAATATATTCTTTTGTAAAAGTCAACCTGAACGCTGGGCAGAGATAATGGGCTACCGCAGTGTTTACGGTTATTATCTCTTACTGTACTGCGTATAAAATATGCAGTTAAAACGGGATTTGTAATAAGATAACATGAAAAGGGAGTTTAGCATTTATGATTAATGTTGTGGCTTCTTAAAATTTAGTTACGAAGCTGGGCATCCATGATCCGCTTCTGCCCATAATGGTTAAAAGTCTCTTTTACATTAAAAGTTTATGCAAATAGTTCATTTGGTGCATTATTGGTATGCAGCGTCAGAAGCTGGTGATACACCACCTCTAGCGTTTTAATGGCCTCACTTCGGCAAGGAGGAGTGCCCACAAGTTTCTTCTGATATATATCGTCGTATGGATATCAAACGACTGAGATATTAAGTTCTATGCTTCAGTCACACTTTTAACTAGCCGAGCCTTTTCCTAGGGTTTCCTATCGGGTGATTTAACCAGACAGTCAAGTGGCGTCTGAGTGCTCGTCTAACCAGCCATGTGTATGAGCTGCACTTTTAACACGGCTGATCTCATTTGCCAAGATAGGAGTGAGCACAGTATACACTTAAGTAAGATATAGAGGAAAAGGCAACACTTGTTGAAATAAGGTTTCTGGTTCATATTTACTTTAAACTGAATGAACGAAAGCGAGGGATGATGAGAGTTTAAGATCTCGTCGACATCGTGTTTATTAGTGGCGGAGAGAAAGCTCGAATTGATGGGAAATAAAGAAGACAGATTGGAAGATTAGATGGGTTAGTCACTTAACTAATGAGGAGGTACTACACATAATTGGGGAGAAAACAGATTTGTGTCACAAACTGACTGGAAGTAGACATCGGTTGGTAGGACATGTTCTGAGACATTAAGGGGTCACCAATTTAGTACTGGACGGGAGCATAGGGGGTCAAAATTACGGAGGGAGACCAAGAGATGAATCCAGTAAGCATATTCGGAAAGATGTAAACTGCAGTAATTACTCGGAGAAGAAGAGGCTCGCACAATATGGAAAGCTGCATCAAACCAGTTTTCGGACTGAAGACCACAACAACAATGGCGAACTAAATCGGCCGTGCGTTATTGAAAGGAGCAATTCTGAAATTTGCCTCAATGATTTTTGGAAATCTCGGAAATCCTTAGTCTAGATATCTGGATGCATAATAAATCGAGGTCTTGCAAAATCGAGTCCAGTGCCTGAGCCACTCCTCTCGATCACTTACTGAACGAGTGAACCCCAGGCATTGCACGGAAACCAACCTAAACACATAACTAAACTGCTTCTAGAATAAACTACACCGTCAATGCACGGCAGGTTAAAAGCCTCGTCGAGCCTTCTGTGCATTGCACACCTTGCATCATTTTAAAAGAGTTATATAGCGACTCTTCTCACCACACTATGCACCTCGAGTCAGATACTTCACTATGTGCCTCGAGTGACCTTCAGCCTAGTATCGTGTGTTGTTTGACCGAAGGAAGACGTGGAACTTCAAACGTCAATGTTAGCAACGGCCTTTTTCGTAGTACTCAACTTCATATGTCTGTCGCATGTAGTTGCCTTCGTAATGTCTGATCGCAGACTTTTGGAGAACGACCTGCATCCAATGACTCTAGCATTTCCTGATATTGACGTTGACCGGTTACACTGTTCTGCGGTCCCCTACGGTTAGGGATCATTCTAGTCTCATTATTCTTATTGTGGGCAGGGTGGTCGGTTGTGTTTCAGCCTCAGATCTGGCAACTCACTTTATGGTGATCATGGATATGTCGAAACCAAATAGATCCATTCTGCCACGTCCCTATGTCGACCCGACTCGTAGCATTGATTCTCTGTAACTCCCGCCAGATGTTCACCACTTGACTGCCATGACTTAAGGAAACGTTGGAAGATCTCATTGCCTTCTTGTTTTAGTCCTACATCATTTGAAGCACTTCAAAGTAATTAGTAAACTGTTTTGGGAGGGGGGGGGGGGGGTGGGATCCGTAAGATCGAACAATCAGAAGATGCAAATACGTTGCAAGCAAGTGTTAACACCATGATTGCAAGAGCAGTAGGTTCAAGATGGAACTCTGAGATTTCCTATGAACGACCTCTCACGGGAGGTGGAAATGCAAGTGAACAAGAAGTTGCTGACGTCCAGCACGGAATTCCACGTTCCTCTACACTGCGGAGCGTGAAATATCGACTCCAGCATGTCATATTTTGGTCTCGTGGGTAGTAAATTGGCCAACGAGACGCAGCATTATTTTCTGTCACAAGATGAACATAGGACCTGCCATACTGTATGGCATTACATATCGTATTTGGTGAGTTTTCTTTCTCATGGCGTACGCAGTATGAACACAAATTGAGTCAAAGCACCTGAATATTGAGGATCTCTCGAAAACGCGTTGTTTTACATGAGATTTATTACGATAAAATGCCAGGAAACTACATTTCGATAAGTAAAGGCCTCCAATAGCAAGTGTTTTTTGTGTTATAACTTGTGTGCAATGAAATTGTAACGTTTCAGTGCTACGGCACGAAGATGATCTATCAAAGGCGAATATTTTTGGCACAACTTGTACATTAAATATCAGATAATGACATTATACTGAGAGATGACAATGTGTATACCTGTCTCTGGGCTTATGTACTGGCTCATATTTCTTTCTTGCTCGTAAATATGTTTTTCAGTGATGGTGAGGAGCTTCCATTGGAATGAAGTTACGATACTGGTCTCGACCTTAAAATGAATGCGATCAAGTGCGTTATTTCAGATCGTGGGTAGTCATTGTTACACCGATAATACGAATATTATGGGCACTTGCATGCTGATACTAACCGCTCTGCCGGAAGCATTTTCAATTTAAAACCATAAATAGGATGGAAATTCCACAGAGTTACTGGTATGTATCTCAGATCGCTATACATCATGATTCATATGTATAAAATCTACTCACAATTACGTCAATAAGAAAATTTGTGTGATTTAAAGTCATAAGTTTTCTCATTGCAGTCGAGGAATACTCGTTTCTCTGTTGGAGAGTCGTACAATGGTAAAGATTTGATAAGATCCATAGAGGAAAGTAACAGAAAGTGGTTGGGAACTGGTGTGGAGTGGTAAGGTACAGGGACGGAATAAGTTCACGAAAACATAAACAAATTACTATATTTAAACAGAAAAAAAAAGATTTCACACACAACAGACTCTGAGACAAGATTAAGAAATCCTCAGATCAGAACAGCACCTACCACCAGAATTTGTTGATGAGATTTTATCAAATTATGACTGATGGCAGAATTTATGGAAATTGATACATAGCATAATACACGCTTGCGATTTTATGAAGGCAACACTCAGCATTTTTAATACAAACAGATTGATGATATAAGCAGCAGGCATCAACACCATCAGTATTTATAATTGTGACTTAAGATAAAGAGAAATTGGCTCGGCAATTTTGAGCAAGCATTGACAACAAAATTTAATACAGAGTCTTAAGAAAACGAAATGCTCACTTGAATTAAATGTAGCACAAATTTAAGCAGCATGCGTACCAAAGATTCATAAAAAACTAATAAAATTAATATCGATCATGGATGAGGCTGTGACGAATAAAGGTTTATAGAAAATTTCTTCAACAAATAGCATTATGTTTTGTTCTTTAATCTTTTATTATTTCCATTACCGGTTTCGAAACGCCTGGCGATTCATCATCAGATGGTACATATTTATTAATTGTCTGCAGCAATGTAGAAGGCGTGTAGAATTATTAGTATGCATTGGTTGGATGTTGCGTACACATTCATTATGTTTTCTAGAACATTGTGTACACCAACATCCAACTAACGAATACTCATTATTCTACATGACTCCCACACTGCTGCAGACAATTAATAAATATATACAAACTGATGATGAATCGCTGGGCAGTTCGAAACCGATAATGGAATAATAAAAAATTTGAAGAACAAAACAAAAGGCTACTGGTTGCAGAAATTTTCAAGAAACATTCGTAAGAATTATTGACGTAAATAAAATTTAATATAGCACAATTTAAGTGACAGTTAAATTTAATTCATAATGGCTGGTCCATCAAAACACTGGAGCAAAGACATTTACTAGTAACGGACCAGCAAAGTCTTCTTAAATAATAAAATTCGCACCAAACGGTACACATATTCAATCAGAAAACTTATGGTATACTAGTGAATTAGTACAAACGCACACAAAATTGGTTAGGGAGTGGAGGTGGATTGTCAGAGTTGCTATGTCAGCAGGCTAGCCGCTGTGGCCGAGCAGTTCTAGGCGTTTCAGTCCGGAACCGCTGCTGCTGCTACGGTCGCAGGTTCGAATCCTGCCTCGGGCATGGATGTGTGTGATGTCCTTTTAGTTAGGTTTAAGTGGTGGACTGGTGAACCGTGTTGAAGCTCCGCCAGCAGGCACTAATATCAATGTTCTTCCAGAAGGACGACTTTGAAAAAAATGTAAAGGTCTAAATGTAGCTACAATTAGAGTTTCAGTGCTGCTGAGCAGAGCAGTGGCGGTATATATATTGTTGAGATTTGAGTCCGTAAACGTTATGTTAGGACAAGCCAAATGTTACGTCCTTGCTGCTAATAAGAAATAGGTGGACGGTGGTCGAAGGATCCGTCGCTATAGGAATCAGGACAGGCGAAAAAGGCTAATTGGCACAAGTGCAATTTAAATAAATGTAATTTACTCAACTTGTGAGTGAAGAAATGCTACACCGTTAACAACTTGTGGCAGCCGTGGCTAGCTATAAGCAGAGTCCCGACACGTGTTTGTGTCTATGTACACTGATTGTTTGTCAGTAGAGCTAAATGTTAAGCTACGATACTACATACATGAAATGCGTTTAACTTTCCAAAACTATGTTACATGGGTTTCGTGACCAAGCAAAGGGAAACGTTGTATGTGCCAACAGAGCAAGAGATTCCTTATCTTAAGAGTGAGGATTTCCACGTCGTTAGAGACGTCGACGATCAAACAATAAGCAGTCTGAGGATGACAGTGAATATGACTGTGGTGGAACACAAGAATAGAACCATCAGTAACATACTAAGAATGTAGATTCGTCTATGGCGACTTGGGTAATACCAAGAACACTGAAAAACTGAAGAAGGTATTAGAGGTTACAAAAAGAAGGGAGACAATTGAACTGAAAGAGGGGAAAAGTGGGTACGAAGTAAAAGCACGCAGTTTTAAAAAGGGAAATTACTGAGTAACAACTTGATTCTAAAGGATGTCTATAGACCCATTTTTAGCAGGGGACATCAGCTGGTCACGTCCTTGTCAATATCAATGAAATTCGCCAACAGCGGTGTAATTGAAATATTTCATTTATATTGACAATGATTTGGAAGGAAGGTTACATATAGCGTGTATTACCAAAGTAGTAGGTTTACGCAGAGGAACAAAATAGGTATAGTGATGAAGATGATGGTCGCAATGGGAAGGCTGAGCTAAATAAGCATTAGTTAAAAAAAGTAAGCAGCAAAATTTGTTTTTCAAAGTACCAGGGCGAATGTTCAAAGGTAAACAATACTATGGAAAACATTATTGGGGCAAGTACAGCATTCTAATTTAGCAGAATAATTACCCGAGGTATTGGGGAATTCAATATACAATGCCGTTAGATCCATCAAGGTCGACGTGGTTAAGAACAAGGACTTTCCAATGCTGGACAAGATGTTACACATCAAAAAGAATACGGAATCGGTCTGGAAGTGGCGACGTAGTACAAGCCCACAGTTTCAAAAATGGAAGTTGATAAGTAACATTCTGATTTACAAAGAAAGTTTACGTATAATGTCTATTACAAATTAAATAGTCTTACTTTGAGAAGCAAAATATATATAGGGGTGTAGGCAATGGTGGCAATGGGAAAGCCGAACTAAATATGAATTGGTGGAAAGTGTTAAACAGCTAAGCTAGTGGTCGAAGGTAAGCAGTCCGACGGATATGATTATTGCGGAAGTTAAAAAGCATTCTAAATTAGCAGCGGAGTTACTTCATGTACCACTGCACGCCAATAGTAAAGATATAAGGCTTGCAGGATGGGTAAGTCTGAGAAATAAGCAAGAATAAATGCAGAAAAGTATTGTTTCCGAGGTATAAAGAAACACAAAGTTGATCACATCGAATGTGAAGGAGTATCAACAGAATGAGAAACAATAACTCTAAAAGACGCTCTCAAAGAGTAATGGTCACAACATTAAGCCGATTCAGTAATCTTTAAATTCGACGACTGTGAACCTGACGTCCCGTGATAATCGCGGCACTGTGGAGATCCTGTCCCATTCAGCAGGTGGAGCAAAGGTTGGGAGTCGGTTATCTCGCTGTTGGGCGAGAGAGCGCCGAAGACTGCGAAGGGGAGGCAGCCAGCAGCGCCGGTGTCCGCCAAGGCTGCGGCCAGAGTGACAGAGAATTGTTTTGTGGAGAAGAGCGGAGCGAGTTCGAGACGTGGGAAGCACTTTGGAGGTGACGGAGCTAGGTAGATGCTTGGCAGCAGGGGGTGTATCGTGCTGACAAGCTAGCAGTTGTACATCAGGGTGGTTGTAGAGTTGAGGACAACACGGAGAAGGCAGCATAGACTGCACCACACAGGGGTGTTACAGTCTGTGTTGTTCCTGGTCCCTACAAGATTCTTGTGGTTGAAGTACACGAGCTTAGCCAAAGCGGACCACTTCCTATTCCGCGCGTCTGATTCCTCAGTTGACACTTATCTGTTCAGACACCATTCCTCTATTTAATCTAAGGCTAAACTAATTTAGTTTAATACGGCACGCTTACCTATAAATAAACTACGTCCGTAGTGTACGAAATTACGCTGATCATCCAGAGCATTATGACCTACAAGTGATATGAACACATTAAGGCTGTAGCAATGTCAGTTGGCGAGGAAATACTGCTAGTCAGACACACGCACGGTGCAAGTAGTTATCAGTGAGTGTGCTGTCCGTGTGTAGAATGGGGAAGGCGCGCCATCGACCTGAGCTTGGCTGAGGAGAGATTATGATGGCTCGGATACCGGGCACGAGCATGTCGGAAACCACACGACCTGCCGTGCTGCTTCATTCCCGATAGCGAGGTCAATCTTTGCAACCACGTCACCATGAAGCGCGGTACAAATGAGCCCAACAACATGCCAGAATTGGCATCACGTTCTCTTCACCGATGAGTAATGCATATGCCTTCAACCAGACAGTCGTCGGAGAAGTGTTAGTAGAAAACCCGATCGGGCTGAACGCCTTACACGCACTATCTAGCGAGTGTAGCAAGGTGGAGATTCCCTCCTGTTTTGAGGTGGCATTATGTGGGGCCGACGTACGCCGCTGACAGGAAGGCGCCGTAACAGCTGTATGGTACGTGAATGTCATCCTCCGACCGATGGCGCAACCGTATCGGCAGCATAATGGCGAGACATTCGTCCTCGTGGACGGAAGTCGCACCCTCATCCTGCACATCTTGTGAATGACTTCCTTCGGGATAACGACATCGCTCGACTAGAGTGCCAGCATGTTCTCCAGACATAAAACCTATCGAACATGCCTGGGATGGATTGAAAAGGGCTGTGTATGGATGACGTGACTCATCGACCACTCTTAGGGATATACGCCGATCGCCGTTGAGGAGTGGGACTATCTGGACCAACAGTGCCTCGATAAACTTGTGGATAGTATGCCACGACGAAAAAGGCATGCATCAATGCAAGAGGACGAACTACTGGGTATCAGAGGTACAGCTGTGTACAGCAGTCTGGAACACCACCACTGAACGTCTCACTGTCTGGTGGCAGAACATGCAATGTGTGATTTTCCTGAGCAACAAAAATGGCGGAAATGGTGTTTATGTTGATCTCTATTTCAATTTTCTGTATGTGAGATGAGTACAATCTCTGTATTATCACAACCAGAAACTCGTACAGTCTTTCACGGCTTACCTGTTTTTCCATTTAAAAGGTGACGTTTGACTGCATTTTCGAAAATTATTTCTTTCAGAGCCCAGTGCCACATTCTCTGAATGCTATTTTCACATTCATTTAATTTAGGGAATAAAATGTATTGTATCACTTAATATATTGAGGAAATAATTTTTCTCAAGCTTCATAAAAATTGATTTGGCTGGTTCTGTCTCCTAGCCCTTCATTATCCAGGGGAACAGCCGTTAATTTGGGCCACGTGTAGAATGGGCAACACAGAATTTCTCTATTTTGCTGCAAAACTGTGGTGACATGCATCACTTGGAATAAAGCGCAAACATCAGTTAACGATTTCTTTGTAGATGAGTGATGTAGCTGTTGAGTTTGATTCAGAAGTAAGGTTAATAACATTTGAGTGTTAGTTCTGGTGAACGATGCGATTTTCATCATCGATTTATACTTGTTAAGGAGAGAAGTAGTATTATCATAATAGTATTAACATTGAAGTAGCCCAATGTACAGTGTAAGGTAATAGTGCAGAGCTGATCGCTCAAGGCGCTATCTATTTCCACCATGTTTGAATGTGCAATTCCAGGTGAGTAGTATGGGCCACGCCAATGTATGATGCAAGGGTAATAGAACCTTGTTTAGGTCCGAGAGTGCAAATAAGCAAGCGCTTTCTGGTGTTTGGAAAGCTAAATGACCGAAAGGGCTGCTGCCGATAGTTTTAGTGTTCCTGAAACTTCACTGTAAACGCATTGAGATCAGTTGTAGACAGTCAGCAGACACTACGACGCCTCAAATGGGATTATGAAATGAGAATTTAAAGAAGTTTGCAAACGCTTGTAGCTCACATGAGAGCTTCACAATACAAGTTAATGCCGCTAGTTATGACTGAGATTCAAAGTCTGGCTTACGATTTCTCAGAATATTTAAAACTGTCTCAAAGATTTAACAGAGAAAAGAAATTTGCCCCGAAAAGATTTCTATCATAACTTCATCAAGAAGCACCCAGAAACGTGTTACAGAAAACCTCAGTCCGAAATTTTACCGTTTTGTTTCAGATTCAATCGAGCGTAAGTTAAATAGAAAGTGTTTTTTTTAATATCTTGTTCCTTTTGATACACAAACTGACGGTTTGTGAAGCACATGAACATGTTCTTTATTTAATAACCTATATTTTCTTGTATGGTCAATACTACCAGACACTTACTCAACAGCTCGTATTATAAGTCTTATAAAACCTTTCCTTATTATGTGACGTTTTTAATAAGAAATCTTTGTTTCACCAATTACACCTAAACATATGTTCAAGCAAATGTTTTATACAGCTTTCCACTACTTCGAAATAACATGATGAGTTATATAATTATGCCATAAGTGGTGCATACAAGTCGGAGTACCACATATATTGCAGTACGTTTATGCTCAGTAATATGAATTCATTAACTGAACCACTCGATTACCTATTACCAGCTAGAACAGGGGTTCCCAACAAAATTTTCTCGAGGACCCTTCATCGAGCATGATTGGTGCCTTGTCATGTCACAGTATGAAGTAGCTAAAAAAGTCAAATTAAGAGTCTTTTTATACATTTTCTATTTTTGGTACTTAGAAAAAACATTTACATATTCATTAGTGAAAAAATATTGAGCGGAAAAGATTCTGTTATCATATAAAATATATTTAATATATTTTTTATTCTAACAGCATCTTGCGGACCCCTCTGGCATAGCTCGTTGACCCCTGGGGGTCCGCGTACCACCTGTTGGGAACCACTGAGTAAGAGGAATGGCAATACGGTCATTACGTTCACATAAGGTTACACAGTCAAGACAACGTGAGACATTATATATATTCCTTAGCAGTATCTTTCTGTTTAATATCTGTCAATATTTAAATTATGTTCTACAAGAAAATCACTATGCAGATTAATGACAGAAGACGATGTTTCAAATGAGTCAACAAAAAGTTTTCTTTTAATTTTCAAACAACTGTTATTTCTTCACATTTTTCTTTCTCTCCCAATTGTTTCTTACACTGAACCACAGCTGCCGTAGTCTCCTGAACTCCAACTATCGCAGCTCTAACGGTGGTGTCAATATCTCCTTACATAGTTAAAGTTCAGAGTAGTAAGTTCTTTAAACAATATTTTATTTATATTTAAGCTGCTACCTAAACTTCCTATGTTGAATTGCTACGTGTAGTACCATAATAAATCGCTCTCTAACGCAAAATGCAGAACATCGTAACTGAGTGATGTAGTACAGGCGCAAAACCAATGGAAACGTGTTCGGAAAGTGTGGCGCTAAATTCTGTATCTCGCACCCTGATTAACAGTTTTTTTGCTTACTGCTACCGCTTAAGGCAAATAGCATGACAACTGCTGCATAACGGATACGGAATACATCCTTCCCCAATTCTAGCTTTACATAGCACTGAGATGAGAATGACGGAGGCTGAGAGTCAGAGGCCAACGCAATGGAATAACGTCCAGAATCCTCCATAAGTGAAAACCCTAAGGTTTAAGGTGTCAGGCTAATCCAACACCTTCCATGAAAACCCTGACACGATAAGCAAATCCAGTAGTATGTCACATAGCTTCGAATAAATCGTGACATTGAATTAACCAAAGTAATATGAGTAACGAGTGAGCAAATGCAATACAACAGACTAACACAAGAATGCCTAAAAGCATGTCATACCTTCCCACCGTGAGACAAACGCAGTTCCGAGGGCAGAAACGAGAACAGAAGCTGAGATCAGAACCGTGTTAAGCTAGAAGGCCCTACGATAAGGGACGGACATCCACGTCGCCAGCTAACCAGCGGGACCACCCCCCAGCCCATGTTAAAAGCTAGAGCCCTCCAGAAGAACAGTATCGATTTTACGATAACACTAAAAGGGCTACACCAGCCGCAAGTTTTAGCGAGAGACTTTTTCGCGTGTCTGTTACGTTGCAAACGTTAAAAACATTGCCCCACAACGAAAAGTTACCGCCAGGACCACCCCCAACCCAAAGATAGAGCCCTCCAGAAGAACAGTATAGATCTTACGATAACACTAAAAGGGCCACACCAGCCGCAAGTTTTAGCGTAGGACTTTTACGTGTCTCTGTTACGTTGCAAACATTAAAAACATTGCCCCACCACGAAAAGTATAACGTTTCTCACTGAATAGACAGAATTTTTGAAGGAGGAGCTTAAGGTTAACATTGAGGCCCTGACTGGTCAGATGAAAACACAGCCAGATAGTGTTTTTTTAAAACAACTTCGGTAAACTGTAGTAAGGAGAAGTTAGGCGAGAGCTGCTTCCGAGACGGCGAGCATTATGGAGCTGCGCCAGCCGCCACCCTCTGACGAGCACCGACAAGGTACATGAATGCACGCGATGCCACATTTTTGAGTTCATAAGGCTTCACTCAGAACTGCAGAAGTCTCATCTGCTTCATCCCCTTTTTACGTAATACTAGTGTCGATCGTCAATTGAAGCTCATGGTATTCACATTTGCTACGTAAGTTAAAATCAGAAACGCGATGATTTTTCTCTTATATAATTATTGAAAAGCCACATCAGCCACTGTAATATACGACAAGTTAGATGAGTAATTAAAGATAATTGAGGGTCACTGTAGACCATTTTGATAGTTTTCTCTTTTGTGAAACTTAATTTAAAGCTAGATTATAGATGTGATATGGCATGGGTCATCCTTCGATCCATTATAGAACTTGGAAACCCATTCAGGGAATATTCGTTATCATTTATTTTGAACGCAGTTGGTTTTTATCATCCTGTATTAAAACTATTCCCTTTATCATTAGTGCAATTTATAAACAATGTTTTGTGAGTAGAATAAAATTTCCAATGGTAAACTTAACTGCTTTTTCGACGTTATTTTACCAGCTAACTAGAAATAGGAAAGCCTTGAACCCCTTCCACTAAATTTAGTTAGTATTAAGATTCCTTTACAGGGAGTGCAGTGGAGCTGACGCTGAAATCATTAAGTCTTTGATTATATCATCGCTAGTCTCACTGAACTCTTCTGAACTCTACATGTCATGTGTGGTCTGGCGTCTCCTAACCAGCAACAGGTCCCATGTTCAAACTAGTCAATTCCTTAAAAAACACGCTCAGAGCGTCGTTGCGCGAAAGTGGTAGGGAGACACGACATAGAACAACATACACCATGCAGGGTATTCATTATTCTCTGGAGAGGGCTGTAAGTCTGCATTCAACTTAATGTAACTTCATCCACTGGAAAGGTCCAGCCATGAATTCGTTTATTTGGACACTGATACTAAAGAATCTCTGGTGTGTTAAATACGACCTATCTTCAATGTAAATCATCATTTTACGCCATAATATAATTCCGAACCCAGCTCAAACGTAATCAGTTGGCATTAAGCTCCACTGAAGACATAAAATGTATGGCCTTCCGTGAAAGAAACGTTAAAACCTGGTTCACTTAAAGCTGTCTCCAGCATTCCTTCTTCCGTCGTCAGTTAATTTGCGCTGCTATTAAATCGGAACGCAATGATAGGCAAATACGTGGTACTCTGGCAACTCAAACTTCAAGTATCGGTAGGATTGCTAATCAAAATTCTATCTGTTGTGCGTATACAGTGCACTAGGATAATGAAGGACATGTTTACAAACCCCACCAGCTCAAATATGGAAACATCTGTGCTTACGAAATTTTGTGGCAGACTGAAAATGTGTGCCTGACCGGACTCGAACTTGAGACCTTTGATGTCGCTGGCAAGTAATCCACCGACTGGGCTACCAAAGCGCTACCCTGCTGCACCTTCTGCTTTTAAAGGCACATTTTTAACCATAGCATGTAAATCTATTTTTTTAATCAGAGAACCCTGCTTAATAAAGCATGAAAGCCAATGCAAGTGCGAGGTCGCATGTGATCGCTGGTGAGACACTGAAAGGATATCTAGTCTTTTGTTAATCACTTCTTCTGTTATCTTCTCGGGAATGGAGTCGAGGGAGAGCCTCGCGCATTAGACTGGCCGCTCTAATTTAAGGTCTTTAATTTTATAAAAAGTCACTGCGTACTGCAGGGTGCATACTGGCGCATACTAGTAATTATATAAGGAAATTTCCACTTTGCACGGAGGAGATACCGACTAGCGGACAATCAACATATCACTAGTGATTAATATTGTATCCTCAATGTAAGTAGCATAGTGCACTTCAGTAATTATACTGATGATTAATTGTGATTTCATTATTTGTTTAATCCATGATCCTCAAATTTCAACATAATATGTAAACTCTACTTTCTGTATTTATCTCACTTTGGCTCAGAAATATCGTGGCCCACGAACCACCTTCTTATGGCGACGAAATACTCACGGTATATGTCCGATTCCACCTTATCATGGTTTATTCACTGACTTTTTATATATTTCCATCTATCTCAATTCAGTTCAACATAAATTAAAATAATATAAATAATCATATTTAAATACAATTATATATTTATTATTTAATTATTTACATACTGCATTACAAGCTGTCTCCTCAGAACACTCCTAGTAAGGAAAACGATCTGTAATGGTCCACGGTACGTATTTCCTTTATTTATGCAGGTCTCCATCTTTTCGTCAGCTCTCACCTGACTGGTTTGCTTCAGCCCACCATGTTGTTTTATCTTGTGCACACCTCTTCATTCCTGAAAAGCACTTGCACTCTGAATCCTCAGTTATTTTTTGGGCGAATTTCAACAAGTTTCTACCTTGTAGTGATCACCCTACTGTATCATGAATGTTCTTTCCTTCATGTCTTAATACGTGTTGTATCGCCTTTTTCCTTCTCCTTGTCAATGTTTAACACTTGTTCTCTTCGCCGGTTAAGCAGAGGTCCTCTTCGTTTCTTATCGTATCCAACAATCTAGTTTTCAGCATCCTTCTACATCAATACAACTCAGAAACCTCGATTATTTTCTCTCCCACTCTCCCTCTGCCATGGTTCCCATGCATGCTCTAAACGCAGATTCTCAATAGCTTCTTCCTGAAATTAAGGCTACGGTTGGATACCAGTAGAAAATCTTATGACCAGGAAAGCGCCCCGTGCAGGTTCGTTTGCCTTTGAGTGCTGCCTGCTGCGTCCGGCAGGTCTTACTTCGCTTCCAAGGTAGCAGAATTTCCTCACATACTCTTCTACGCGATCATAATGTTTCGGTTTTCCCTCAATTTTAATTCAGTTTTTCATTCAATTTAACAGGTACAGCACTTCTCCCTCACTTTCATTAAGCATGGAGAAATCATAAGAGGAGCTCATTACTAGAATCTCTTCATCCTAAACTCTTAATCGCCCTGTTGATAATTCCTTTAACTTACGTTATTGCTTCATCGGTGTATAGATTGAACAGCAAGACAAAAACACTAAATCCGTGTCTTACACACTTTCTAATGCAAGCACCTCGCTCTCGGCGATCCATTCTTATTGTTCCCTTTTGGGTCGTGTGTACTGTTATATTACCGCTCTTTCGCAGGAGGGTACTCCTATTCCTGTCAGATATCCTCATATCTCGCAAAAATTTTACATTTTCTACTTCTCTTTTTATGTTTTACTTTGATTTTCCTTCAGGCTTGTTTCTATTACCAACTACAACGTCATAACCGCCTCTCTGGTGCTTTTTATCTTTCCAGAAGCCGAACTTATTGTCATCCAACACTTCCTCAGTTTTCTTGTCCAATCTTCGGCGTATTATTTTTGTTAGGAACTTGGATACATGATCTATTAAACTGACAGTGCATCAGTTCTCGCATTTATCCTCTTCTGCTGTACTGTGGTTGATATTTTTTCCGAATATGTGAAGGTAAGTCTCCAGTCTCAGAGATTCTAACGAGTAGTTAATTACAACGAGTATTTGTACCTACTGAATGACGTTATATACGTGGACTATATACACCACTAAATATGCTATATCGTAGTTGGGACAATTCTAGGCCCTCTTGGATTTTCAGAATACTGATATGAGTAGTGTCCTTAAATGGCTTTGGTCTTCAATTTGTTTCTTCATTGTTGTTGCAGGTGACCAATTTCACTTTAAATATCAGGTTTTTAAGTGTTCTGTATACTTGTCTGACAAATGAGACTCCTTTATAAATGGCTAACTGCTGCCAGGGAGATGTACCGTGCAACGCTGAGAAATTGCAACTCATTAACAGTATTATTGATTACAAATTAGATATCGTTCCGAAAAAATTCCTATTTAATCAATATTTCTTGCTTCGGAACACCACTGTTCTGAAAAATGTATAACCATATGCAAGTATACATCGTAACAGGGTATTAACAATCATTCAGACAATGATTTAACTATTTCTTTTTACGTCATATTCTGAAAATAATACTTTAAAAAACAAGTTTCTTACATGCGAGTACATCTCTGTTTTTACCTGACTTTTTTTTAGTTTCCATAACTTTACCTCAAAATGCTGAAAATTTTTATATAATTTTTCTGACATAGTTAGTTTGTCCATAATATAGTTAGAATGTTACCTGCTTCTTAACTCAAAATTATCTATGACACATCTAGCAAAAAACGCAAGGAAAGTTACATCACCGAGTTAACAGCGTTGTTCTTATGCAGTCTCTTTATTTAAATAGAACAGAGAAATTGTTATGTAATATAATTATATTTGGATTTGTTCTTACCAATATTAATTAAATTCTGTACAGAATCTCAGCTGTTCTGGTGTTCTCATAATGCCTACGCTTCACAAGAACTATTCATTATTAGTACTGATTCGTAAACACTCTGTATTTAAAACGCTAAGGCATGTATGAAGACCCATGTAGTTTACAAAATCTGTGCCTTAGAATGGAAATTAACAGAACCCCTTGTAATGTTATTGATATTACAGACACTAAGAAATATTCGCGGAACCCTTTCGTTTAGTCATAATTACATCATCAAACAAATCTGACTGTATGTAACAGAACAATTGCTCGAACCGAATGCAGCCAGCCACGTTACAGTCAAGCCGGAAAGCTGAAAAAACGTTTTCTGAGATGCAGATTCGTTGTACACTACGGTAAGAACTAAAAGGTGTGACTGAAAGTAATTGTTTACATACTACTGTCTTCGAAATCCATTATCATCCACATTGCAATACGATTGCACCGATTTTTTAATGTCAAAAGTGGAGAATATTTGTATAAAAGGTAGTTATGCATTTCTCTTACATTGATTATGTGAAGAGGTTTATGAACGTATTTCAGTTTCACTTCATCCTAGTTGTATGCAGTTCGTATTGGTCATGTGATAGATCCACGAAAGCTATGGTCAAAAGACAGCCAGTCAAAGGATTAACAATGAAATTTCAGTATGCAATCACTTTTCCCAGCAACTGAGGCCAGAACCCTTTCCACCATCTATTTCAGTAAGTTGAAGTTAAAAGTTGTTTCCGAAAGCTAAAGTTATAACACAAACTGCAATATAATAACGAGATAAAAATAAGTGAATACCAACACGAGACAAGTGTTTTAGTTTTAAAAATTTAATTTTTATTGCACAGGGACAAATTCCAAACAAATAATACAATAATTAAGTGACTTGTCTTTAAAGACATGTAATGAAAGTCAGATGAGGGATAAGACAAGATGTTATGGAAATATACAAACAACAGGTGCTTCCAATGGTGGCATTTTGTCCTGCGTGGTTTTCCAATATTTATCATTCTTCATATTTGACGTTAAGTAAACACCAAGAAATGTAAAACATGAGAGCAAACAGAACGGACTGAAACTAATAAGCAAAATTTTAGAAGCCCAGCGAAGAGGTTTGCGAAATTCGTGTCCACGGTAATAAACCGAGGCACTCGTTTTAGACTGAGGTGTGGAGCAAAAAGAAATCCAGACTGTTGTTACAGATTCACTTCATATCGGAGTATGCAGTTCGTTATCTCTTCATAAAGATGAGAGTGACTGAATCTTCCCAGCTCTTGGAACAGGTTTGAGAGATAACTGTCCAAGGTATGATACCGGAGCATTAGTTCAAAACAGTAATTTGTAGCACAATGTCCAATCTATACACATTTTTAAAATGTTCACAAACTGAAAAATGACTTATTAGCTCTTCGAACAGGTTTGTAAGCTACCTGTCCACGGCAATAAACCAAAGCAGAAGTTTGAACTGAAGTTTGGAGCAAAAAAGTATCTAGACTGTTGATACACATTCACTTTATATCAGACTATGCAGTTCATCATCTCTTCATAAAGATGAGAACGACACAGTCCTTCCAGCTCTTGGACAGGTCGGAGAGATTCCTGTCCACAGTATGAAACCGGAGCATTAGTTGAAAACTGTAATTTGTAGCACAATGTCCAATCTACACACATCTTTAAAAGGTTCACAAAATAAAAAATGTCTTATTAGCTCTTCGAACAGGTTTGGAAGCTACCTGTCCACGGCAATAAACCGGAGCACAAGTTTACAACTGAAGTTTGGAGCAAAATGGATTCCAGACTGTTGATACAGATTCACTTTTATCGGAGTATGCAGTTCGCTGCCTCTTCATAACGATGAGAGCGACTGAGTCCTCCTGGCTCTTGGAACAGGTCTGAGATATGCCTGTCCACGGTGTGAAACCGGAGCATTAGTTTAAAACTGAAATTAGTAGCACAATGTCCAATCTACACACTTCTTTAAAACGTTCACAAACTGAAAAATGTCTTATTAGCTCTTCGAACAGGTTTGTAAGCTACCTGTCCACGGCAATAAACCGGAGCACAAGTTTACAACTGAAGTTTGGAGCAAAAAAGTATCCATACTGTTGATACACATTCACTTTATATCGGAGTATGCAGTTCGCTGCTTCTTCATAACGATGAGAGCGACTGAGTCCTCCTGGCTCTTGGAACAGGTCGGAGAGATTCCTGTCCACCGTATGAAACCCGAGCATTAGTTTAAAACTGTAATTTGTAGCACAATGTCCAATCTACACACTTCTTTTAAAAGCTGACAAAATAAAGAAATGTCTTATTAGCTCTTCGAACAGGTTTGTAAGCAACCTGTCCACGGCAATAAACCGGAGCACAAGTATGAACTGAAGTTTGGAGCAAAAAAGTATCCAGACTGTTGATACACATTCACTTTATATCGGAGTATGCAGTTCGCTGCTTCTACATAACGATGAGAGCGACTGAGTCCTCCTGGCTCTTGGAACAGGTCGGAGAGATTCCTGTCCACGGTATGAACCCGGGGCATTAGTTTAAAACTGTAATTTGTAGCTCAATGTCCAATCTACACACAACTTTAAGTGGTTCACAAAATAAAAAATGTGTTATTAGCTCTTCGAACAGGTTTGGAAGCAACCTGTCCACGGCAATAAACCGGAGCACAAGTTTACAACTGAAGTTTGGAGCAAAATGGATTCCAGACTGATGATACAGATTCACTTTTATCGGATTATGCAGTTCGCTGCCTCTTCATAACGATGAGAGGGACTGAGTCCTCCTGGCTCTTGGAACAGGTCTGAGATATGCCTGTCCACGGTGTGAAACCGGAGCATTAGTTTAAAACTGAAATTTGTAGCACAATGTCCAATCTACACACTTCTTTAAAATGTTCACAAACTGAAAAATGTCTTATTAGCTCTTCGAACAGGTTTGGAAGCAACCTGTCCACGGCAATAAACCGGAGCACAAGTTTGCAACTGAAGTTTGGAGCAAAATGGATTCCAGACTGTTGATACAGATTCACTTTTATCGGATTATGCAGTTCGCTGCCTCTTCATGACGATGAGAGCGACTGAGTCCTCCTGGCTCTTGGAACAGGTCTGAGATATGCCTGTCCACGGTGTGAAACCGGAGAATTAGTTTAAAACAGAAATTTGTAGCACAATGTCCAATCTACACACTTCTTTAAAATGTTCACAAACTGAAAAATGTCTTATTAGCTCTTCGAACAGGTTTGGAAGCTACCTGTCCACGGCAATAAACCGGAGCACAAGTTTGCAACTGAAATTTGTAACAACAGGCTGTCCAGGATGACAGCACAGAGTCACTTCATACCGTATTATACAGTTCTCTGTCTCTCCATGGCGATGAGACGGACTGAGTCTTCCCAGCGGCTGCAAGATTTGAGAGGACGCACGAAGAGTTAGACTTCCACAGCCGACGGTCGCAGCCTTGACGTCATCTCGGCTGCTGAAGATGCTCCGTTGTCAGATGTTGTCTTTTCTGGAGCACCTGTGCATACAACATCAGCTATTAGTTAAGCCACAATACCAACATCTTGCAATAGAGAATGAAGCAATCAGGCGGAAATGATGATCCTTGATTAATTAGTTAGTTATAGCCTTGAGGTTAATTATATAATTTAAGCTACTGGACAGTATTCTCATTGCAAAATAGTAGAAAACATTATTATGTAAATAGTGCTTCCAGAATTTTATATTATGGGTCGTTCCGTGTAAAAGTATCATAGGAAACACACTACGTTTATCGAGTGTTAATGTCGGATTTATTTTAAGGAAACTATAGCTTCTAAAACTAGCTACAGATTACCCTTGCTTGTCATTGCACTAAGTCAATAATGACTGAGATCTAGAAGTTAGTATCAGAAAAATGCAGTTTAACCACATCACTGTTTTGCAGCAGATATGCTGTTAGTCGTCCTATGGAATCAAACAGTTAAGAGGTACATTATTAACAACGCCGTGTTCCCCCATACGACCTAGAAAGGTTGACAGCACTGACAAAAATGGGTTGTCACGGCTGCTTCATTCAGTGACATTGTTCAAACGTCTACAAACGGTAAACTTGACACGTGGTAACACATGCGATACAGCTCTAAAGCACCACCAAAAAATGTCATTTTACAAGATGAAGAATGCGCTAGAAAGGCCGGATATACTCGAATATGTATCTGTTATGAAATTTGCTTTTTCGTGGTTGAGACTGAGAAATCTAAATCTATGAAGACGAATAACTGATGATCTTATTTGAGCCACAGTCAATAAGAGGATAGCTCGATCAACAACCACGTTTAGTAAACAAAGAATGTAACGTCGTTCATTCATGTTTTAAGCATTACAGGTATCACATTCGTCACACCAATTTATACCACAGTTCGGAAAACTTTTCAGTCCACAGATCTTTCATTGGTGAAACTTACATTGATACCACTAGCCCATTAATTCCACTCAGGTCACTTACGCGCAGCGAATACAAAGTTAACGGGGACCAACGAATGATATTTGCATGTCACTGCCCCTACACTAACACGGCCAATAGCGAACATAACCCAATCTAACAATAACTCTAATGGCTCTGCTTCTAAACATTTACTACAAATATTACGTTTAGATGAAACAAATTATAAACTTTAAAAATTAGCCACGGCTACTGATTCTATAAACAAGCAAGATACAAAATGTATGTCATACCTTGAGATGGTGTTTCCTTCTTTATCGGGAGAAGCCCCTAAGGCGTCTCCGAAAGATCATTTAAGCTGCTATCTTCACGCTGCTGTTCAACTTTGTGAGTGTTTGGTGCCTTTACCTCTTCTTTATTACTGAGAGACGTGTCAGAGGTAGTTGCCTGTTGAGTTGCTTTCTTTGCTTTCGGCTTTCTCTCTGTGATCTTGCTACCTCTTTCTGTGGGCGGCGCTTGACCTTCTCGCCACAAGTGCAGACGCTTACGGAAATCGCTCTTCTTCATAGTCTTGGGCAAAACACCGAACTCAGATTCCCAAACATTATTTTTATTCGCGCCGCCATCTGCAGTCTTAGTCGAACTGCCTGTCGGTTTGTCAATGAGCACTCTCAGACATTTACGGAATTCCTCTTTGCTCATTGTTGATGGCTTGCGTCCCCAAAATGCTACGTTGTTAGGAATTTTATTCCCCTCTGCAGTCTTTGGTGTGCTGCTGGTGAGTACATTCAGGCGCTTACGAAACTCATCTTTGCTCATAGTCGACTGCTTATTTCCCCACATTGACTTCACGGTGTTCTTCGATTCTTCCATCCTTGACTTCACATTCAGCACTCCAGAGCAAACACTTGAGGTAAATCCAGTGTGGAAGCGGGTGTAGGGGAGGAAATTAGCCACTGCGATTCCTGGAGTCTGCCAGGTACTGCCCAAAGCCAAACGCACCGCACCAGCGCAGAGAGGAACCTTCGCGAACAAATTCATTGCAGAGCACATCTTTCTGTTGCGATTCACTAGCGGCGCGACGGATAGCTATTCGTTGCTAGGAAGCAGACCTGTCGGTGTTGCCTATTCGACGCTTTTCTTTTGTTTCCTCCCGACGATACAGTACACGGTATATTCGTCACCCAGTTTGTTCAGTGCTCAGCGCTGTAGTCAAGTCGATTTTCTTGTAACTTCCAATCGGGCGCTATACACTACCTATTATTCTGACTTATTTGACGTTAGAAATATAAATCAGCTGCATGTAACAGGAACTTTCCGACTTTTAACAGTCATCGTTACCTTGTTAAATATATGCCTTCAGTTATAATTCCCCTTTATGTTTACATACCATGGGGAATACAGCCTTCATAATAAAATACTTTTGTGTGTAGCGTCGATTTTAGTTATCAAAATATGTTTATAGTTATTACATGTAGAGTATGTTTCAGTAAAATTGTTCACGTCAGGAAGCGTTTCTGATGTAATTCTGTTTCCACCTAAATGAAATGTACAAAATGTACCCGCTAAATTGCTTGAACTATCTTGTCAGACTACATTAATTACTGAGATATCGGTATGAAACGAAGTAACAGTAATTTCTTCTTCTAGTAGTAACTATTGCTTCCAGTATAAGTTCAGCGGCGTTTCACTCTAGGAAAACGACTACTATTTTACGAGATATTAAAATATTTAGAAGTTATAACTTTTCATTTTGTACATGAAAACGATTGCTATCTTATACTGATATTCGTGTTGTTACAGAGAACTGTCGCATCAAGTTGGTGTGGTACTGCATTTTGATCCAACTATATAGCCTCCTTACCATAGATGAATAGTGAAAAATCTTTAAATGAAAACTGTCACTGATCACTGTTGGCTACTTGTGGCTGCAGTGACTCACCAATGGCAGGAAAATTCGTGGTATCTGAGGAGGCCTTAATCAGAATTAAACTGCATTAAAAGTAGAGCCCTTGTTCCTGCTAGAAACCAAGGTTCATGTAGAAATCTTACTTACGGATTCTTCCGTTACCTCTTGGTGAAACAATTCGATATTTAAAGTCGAATAACAAGTACGCAGTTTTGTCCTTCTGATTTTTGTTTATTTGAAACTGTTTTCAGCCTATTAAGACTTCTTCACGGAATAATAGTCTAGCATCTGAAAGGCATAATAGTTTTTAAGTAACCAAACAATATTGGTAAGGATATTATCAGTTGAATAGTGTATTAAGCGTCATGCTTGGTCCTTAACGTCGAAATTACACTTTAAACAATAGAAATTGTAGAACACAATAAAAAATTAGAGATTGCAATATTGAAAGTAAGATGGTCTAATGATAAATTTTGCCAGTTCTTTACATTGGTTGAGAAACTCTAAACTAAGCACTATTCATTTATGTTGTGTAATTAATGGGTTTTTAATCATTTTAAACTAAACTTTAGGCAATGCACAGTGTAAATACATAACAATTCAAATACTAATGTTACAGTAGAACTAATTACATGGTTAAGATGCCATATATTGTGAGGTCGCAAAGTTGGTTGAAAAACGTATAACTAAACACTAGTAACTTGTACAACAAATATGATTCAGAATCAAAGTATTTTTTTTTTTTTTTGTAATAGGCAATTAGATACAATTACATGGATTGCATCAAACGATGTCTATTGTGTACATTTAGAGAAACTATCCGACAAATTATTCAAAAACCTTAAATCACGCAATTACAGAACTTAAGAGGTGCTACAGCTCATATCCTATGCAACAGACATATTAAGTAACAAGCGTGCGCTCAAAATCACGTCCAATGACTGCAACGAACTGTATATTAATTAGGGCCATAACAACTTGGCCGACTGAACAAGAACGCAGCTGGATATAACATAAGACCAAGTCAACACAAATGTACAACATGTAACCAACAGAGAAACTAAACTAAGCCTGTCAGAAGTACTTCAGTTAAGCAGGCAGTTAGCTCAAAATCAATAACTGGTTCTAAATGATCATCTACAGCTGAGCAATCGCCATTTTTAAGATTCGGAAGATGGAACCGATCAGCCACATTCACACAAGCTGGCACAATGACACATACTGCTACACAAAATTAAAACACAATGGAATTTCCTGTCCCTTACCTTGCTCACCCAACAAATTTCAGCCATATAACTTGTAACAGTTTAATATTGTTAATTGTAACCATGTACCGTTTTTCATATTGCTGACTACATTAAAATGTTATTTAAAGAGTAAAATATCTTTCTTGCACCATTCACCATATAACCTGTAATGCTGTAAGATTCTGTATTTTAATGGTTGTGCGTAATACTGTAATAAAGGGCACGTTTGTTGCACAACATAAATGAAGAGCACTTACTTTAATAATTTTTAAGCCAATGTCAAGACATCTGAAAATTTAGCATTGTAATGATTTAATCAGTAATATTGCGCAGTTTCATTATTTATTGTGGTTAACGTTGTACAATGTGTAATGTATATTTTCAACTTTAAAAAACAAATTTGATGGAGATCAATCTATGCAAGTGATTGTATTTGTGCATCTAATGCTTGGATACCTAAGGACCACAGTCCTTTTGGACGCTAGTCAATTGGTTATTGAAGTTGGCCTAATAAGATGAAAACTAGTTTGAAATAAGCGACAGTCAATAGAACAATAAGAGTGTATTTTTTATTCAATCTTAATTCCATGTAGAAAATTGAACAGATTTGGAAACAGGCAATCGAGGTTAAAAATTGTTAAATAGTAAGTCTAATAAGAAGATGAACAATTACATTGAAAAACAACAACAGTAAAAGCTGCAAAAAGCAAACTACAAAAAGGGAATGTCATGAAAAAATTCCTTTACGTTGATGAATGTTAGAAACTCTCATTTGCAGTCCTGCAACAACGTCTTGACAGACCAAAGAAACCCTTGCGACGTCAATGCAACACGCTGCAACACTGGGATGGTTCAATCTTCCTGCGTCGTCTAAACTTATTAAGGTATTAAGTTTACCCAACGGAAAAATTTCACTAGCTTCAAATCAGGCGGGCGTGTAAGCCAACACTATTTTGATTTTTAAATCATTGGCTGTCTGGAACTACCCACTGAGCCAGCTCAACAGTGGAATATCAGTTACGATGAACGAAGGCACGGACAAAACAGCAGTCAGTCTCTGAGCGGTGACAGGTTCCGACCCAACCGGAATCGCACCCAGGCCCCTTCGGTAGCCAATCAGTCGCGCTGACCGCGCAGCTAACGAGGCGAACGCCTAGGGTAAGCCGTTTGCCCTCACTTTCTCTACAGGTACTAGGGCATATTGCTGCAACGCTTTCCTGTCCTCAAGTCAGTTGCGACTCGGGAACTCGTCATGCTGGTACCGCATACGCTCTCAATTGTGCTTCCTCCATCAGTGCACTTCGGTAAGTAACTGTGTGTATCATTCATCCGTCAAGATTTATGCGGTTCAAACATAACCAATCACGTAGTCTTATTACCCCACGGAGCGTTCACACTGCACTGCGACTGACGTTCAGCATGGACAGAGCTGGACCTCAGTGGCCCGAGAATCTGTTCTTCGTACATTCTCCTGTCCATAATATGTGAAGGTAGCTTCATCGGTAAACAAAATTCTTTGAAAATAGAATGTGTTACCTTGATATCGCATCAGAACTGAGTGACAAAATTAAAAACATCTTCCACAATGACGCCAGATAATGTTTTCTACTGCTCCAGACAAGACAAATGACACAGAGGGCAGGTGTATATGCGCAAAATATGAACATTGTTTCGCTGACATATTCGAGAGGCAGTCAGAGTCTTCTGCGGCTAACACACATGGATGCCGGAGCCTGCCTCCGGCGGACGTTGTGCGAGAAGGTCACGAGCTCACGTCCAGGCGGCCAAGCGGCGGTGGGGTGAGACAGACAAATCGCAGAAGAGTACTGAGACTACGTCGTTCGAAGGCAGCAACTGTAAGTAAACGCATATTGAGTAAACAGTAAACATGGAAGCATTAAGGAAGAATACTGTCAGATGTACCTTCCTACATGGTTGCATCAAACCACGAACAATCGAGAGTCACGATTCGCATATTGTGAGGATAGATTTACCAGCAGGATATATTCATCGGTTTCGGTTTTGCTTAATTAATAGTGCAGTTTTTGTTAAACTCGGAACTATGATATAAAAGACTCATGGGCAAAACTACAAGAGAGGCAGATTTTGTGACTCTCCCAGGCAACATTATCAAGACATCAATATCAGCAGCTGGATTGCGATTACGAAGCGTTACTATGGATAAAATTCCATTGGAAATGGAACATTCTGTTGGTACTGAAATTTTTTTGCATGGTTCTCGACATCAAACAAATGAAATAGACGATGAACACCCACTTCAGTGCATTTTATGCTGTTCGAGTGCTCCGCTCTAATTAAGAGACACATGTGTCGTCTTTCACTAACTCTAGATTAGTACAGCCTCGTACAATGTACCATAGCAGTAGAGTATAAAGAACTAAATTTTTTTACCTAATTTGGTACGCAGCATATCATTAGAGATGTAATACTTCCAGTCAATTAGCGCATAACCTAGAAATATGACTTCCTTTGCATGAACTGGGTGTAATGCAATTTTCGGTGATTTACAAGCAACGTAACGTTTTCCTCTAGGTCTCTATAGTTAATATGAAAGGATTTCATGCCGTGGTCACAAACGAAAGTCAACGGAATCCTTCGCTGTATATGGGCAAGTTGGTCACTTACACCTAACTTGTGTTCGTAGGCTCCAGCAACTACCATCAAATCGGAGCGTGAAGGGCAATCGCAACATGATAACGGAAACAACTTGTGCTGCTGTGACTAATAATTCAGTCAGCCTAGTGACCCTGTCTAGCAACATACTAGATCAATAGCCCAAAGACGAATATCAAGGAGGGGCAAGTGAAGTGAAGGATGTTCAAAACTAACAGTCATACGCACTGTCGAACCCCTTAGTGTACAGCCGAAAGCGTCACTGATACAGGATCCTTAGTTCCATTTGCAACTGTGAGGGATGTTTAAAACTAACAGTCTCACTCACTGTCGAACCACTTTATGTACAGCTGAAAGCGCCACTGATACAGGATCCTTCTTTCCATTTGCAACCGTGAAGGATGTTTAAAACTATCAGTCACGCCCACTGTCGAACCATTTAGTGTACATGTGAACGCGCCACTGATACAAAAACCTTCATTCCATTTGCAACCTCAATCACAGCCGGCGAGTTTTCGGCAAAAGACGGAAGATACCGACTTTCGCGACGTTGACATGGTTCTCATAGACTCACGAACAGGAATCCCCAATAAGTACTGAAACTCTAAATGGTCCTCTCGCATCAATACATGAAATCATCGGACAATCTGTATAATCGTACATCTTTCTCGCAACCGGAAACACAGCAGAGACAGTAGCGGTCTCCACGAGCACTGACATCACGACAAGAGTTTTCTTCCAAAGAATAGGACACGAAAGAAACGAGAATTAGGAAATAAAATAAAACGTTGACTTGAGATCCTCCGATGTCAGTTAAAAATGGTACAAAAGCGAATGCAGCTGTGAACAAGTACACTACGTGAACCATACCCGAAAAATAAAACTCCATCTCGGACTTGCGCTATGACCCAAAAATCCTCTGGTATGAACGCATGTCTCTTTAGGTGACAATCATGAGTGCACGGACATATCCATTAGATACAGTAAATATAAACAGCATATATTCTGCGACCAAGATGCTTCATTTGAAGGGCTGGGAGCAAAAGCGTGGAAAGACGCAATGGCAGGCTCGAGTGGGAGCTGTTTGTCTAATAAGCAAAGGGAACCGAGAATGCAATTGAAGTTTAAGGATCTAAATGATAGTGTTATATTTTTTGAGGAATCTGGATCTCAGCATAATCCGTCTAGTGATGAAGAAAGCGAAGAAGATCATAATACCAGCCAGCTGGAGTGGCCGAGCGGTTGTAGGCGCTACAGTCTGGAACCGCGTGATCGCTACGTTCGCAGGTTCGAATCCTGCCTTGGGCATTGATGTGTGTGATGTCTGTAGGTTTCTTAGGTTTAAGTACTTCTACGTTCCAGGGGACTGATGACCTCAGCTTTGAAGTCTTATAGTGGTCAGAGCCATTGGAACCATAATACCAGCAATGTAAGTACTTGGCTCAGTACACATTTAGGTTATGGTGTTTAACATGTTATGCTCTTAGAAAACTAGACACGTGCTTTGGTGATTTCTAAGATTAAAAAGTGTAATTTAAAACACTATTAAACTTCCTCTTATGCATTATAAACCGTTGAATTACATTCTGTGATCTGCTAAGTGTATTTCTTTAACTTACCCTGTTTAGCACTTCACTTGTGAAATGAACACTTGAGGAGGGCTACGAAGCATAAGAGTGTAGTGGCCTTGAGCACACAACGGTTAACAAAGGAATAATTTGGGGGCAAACGAGAAATAGGTCATGAGTCTGAGTGCAAGAAACAGTCTTTTGTCAAGATTACAGAAGAACTTAAAGGGGGAAAATTATTTTCAGAACACAGTGGCATGAAAAAACGTGATCTTCAGAATTCGTGTGGGTGATTCAAAGCCGTTCCAGTTAAACGTATGTATACTAAGAAGGGCGACAGAAGTAGAATATTTATTAGTGTGGTACATACGGTTTTGAAGGATTCTGTGGAAGTGGTATTTTGTAAAGTAGCATTTGTAAACTTACAGGGACTTCAAACATCAAGGGGAGGGTTGACATTATTGTTAAGAAACCAGCTCTAGGTCGGGACACCCCTCCTTTGAACCAGACAGGCCCTTTTGGAACTAGGAATAATGTTTAGTGACGATCAGAGAAAGTATGTAATATTAACAAGATTCCGAAATACGGAAGTCATTTCACGTGGATACATAACCCCATGGTTTATATTGGAGTTGAACAATCAATTAGAAGTATTTGTGATGATTACATCAATCATGTCTGCAAAAGAAAATGCAGTAGAGCGATTTTCGTACGACAAGTACAGAAAAATCTTCAGTACACTGAATACATATTTGAAGCAACCAGAGGGAGACATGTGAAGAACAGGTGACACACTTTCCCGGATAATTAAAGACTGCAAATAACAAAGTGAAACTAAAGAACCCAATGAGTTATAAGATTAGCAAGATTCGCACCGTAGGAGAGCACAAGCTCGATTTCCAAAAATAAAAAGAATCTAGATATTGCCAAAGCTGAAGAAGATACTTATTCGTTCACACTCGACCTTCATCAAGCACTACCTCCTCATAAACTGAGTACTGGTATGGTGTTTTATTCCAGGAAATCGTGGTGCTAAAATTGTTGTGCACATGATTGCAAGTGTGGATTTGGTTACTTCTGTATTTGGGATGAACGAACTGCTTTTAAAGAAGCATATCGTGAAAGTTAATGTGAGAGGAAAGAAAATTGTTTGGATAGGTGATAACTGTGATGTCTAAAAGAAAAATCTGTCTATAGTAGCTTTATTGTCATGTATCAAGTAGAACATCATTTCCATATATCAGGCTTTCTTACAATATAACATATTTAGCTTAATTTCCCCATTTCAGGAAATACAATGCTTACTTCCGACCAAGATTTTTGCCATGTAGAATGCTATGTAAGAAGAAATGCCCCACAACACTGGGGAGAAATTATAGAATAATCTTCTCAAGGAAAGAAGTTAATAGTAACAAGAATGATGCAGATGGATTTCGTAGATCTGGAGAAAGGCTGAACAAAAGGAACCTACTCAATTAAAAGATGCAGTTGCCTTCTCATGGATGATCCAGTGAAGTTTAAGATTAAGTACCAATATAATGTGATCGACGAAACTATAAATCTTTGTCCAAGAGGTCAAGCTGAAACACTAGAAAAGGTCGTACAATGATGAAAGAAAATTTAGATCCGATTATGACAGACATTTTATCCCTGGAAGATAAGGTTCCAAGCATTTTCTTATAACAATATTACAATAAAATGAAGATAGGTCACAGACCAGAAGTAGACTTAGGTGAAGAGAACTGTCCTTCAATAATAACTAAAGAAACATAAATAGGTCCATTCATATATATTGCAGTATCAATGTTCACTTTATCTGTCCTATTTCTCAAAGTAAACGGGTGTGAAAAAAATGCCAGGATATGTTACAGAACCCAAATTTATGAAATAGTTATAGACTGAATATGTTTATTAGTATTAATTAAGGTTTATGTCATACCAATAATCTCTTAGAAGAGAAAAATACGTACACACTTAAATATTAAGTATATCTCTTACACCATTATTAAGATATTGTGAAATTCAAAAATTTTGGGTTATGGTGTAATATTTTCAACAGATATTACTTAACACTCATTCCTTAAGAATTACGTGACGTTAAACTTACAGTAATTTCCCTGTTATTAAGATTACTTTTATACGTGTCTCTGTTTGTAGAGATAATTTTATCCTCAGTTGATGTTCACGCAATAATGATCAAATGGGTCCATATTATTACAAACAACTTTTCATATTAAGAAGATAAGACAGTTGTGTGTTACTCAGTGTGACAGATTACATTATTCTCCAGAATTAAATAATATATATAAATGAGCCTTTACACTGAAATACCATAATTATTAATATTAAAAAACACGGTAACCGACATTTCGGATGAATTTTCGCATGGAAAACATGATAAGCCACTCAAAATAGTTAGAAAATATTAAAGACATTATTCTAATTTAATAAAATGCTTCTCTATATTTAACTGTCATTACTCTCAATTTTCCAGCTTACAATGTGTAATGTAAATTTCAGGACGAAGAAAGCTGAGTTATCATGGATCTTGATTTCCTTTGGGGTACCATGTTCTTGCCCAAAGCCCTTCAGTTGTGGAACCATTTACGGGAAACAGAAGTCGATATCACATATTTACAGGAAGTATGCTCTCCTGACGCTGCAAACGCCACCGGATTCGACTTATGTCAAGGCAAGGAATATCCTGCGCACTTGTACATGTCTCCCATATGGAAGAGGCAACAAATGCCTACTCTTTGAACAAATGTTATTTTATGTCCCATCACGGTCAGGAGCTTGAGGCGAGAGAAAAAAATTCCTTAAGGTGCATCAAATGCAGCTTATTAAAAATTTCGGAGCGCACACGATTATAGTGAGCGATTTTAACTGGATGAGTCCTAATTTTAACTTTTGTGCCGAACTGGAAGGAATTACGGCCAAAGTACTGTTGGTGGATGTGTGGTGCCAATGGAAACTCATAAAATCAGCCTTTATTTGCGTCACAGTTACAGGGGTTAGCAATCTTGATAGAACATACGCTCAGATGCAAATGGTGGCGGGTATAGCAGACTGTGAACTACAGCATACACACATACACACTATGTGATGAAAAGTGCCCGGAAATCTGTATGAAAATGACTTACAAGTTCGTGGCGCCCTTCGTCGGTAACGCTATAATTCAATATAGTATTGGCCCACCGTTAGCCTTGATGACAGCTTCCACTCTGTTCGGCATTCGTTCACTCAGTTGCTGGAATGTTTATTGGGAAATTGCAGCCCATACTTGACGGAATGCTGCACTGAGGAGAGGTATCGACGTCGGTCGGTGAGGCCTGGCGCGAAGTCAGCTTTATACAATGAAAATCCAAAATATCATGGTCTGTGTCTTCGGCTTTTAACTTGTTTTTTAAAAGTCCCACCATAATTATATTTGTTCCACAGAAAGCTCTGGCCCCAACTATTGTAATGTTTACCATTATGTTCCAGGATAACCACTTGTTTCCACACAACTAACAACAAATTCTAACAAGTCCTGACCAGTGGTTCTATCTTTCATGGATACTATAACCAGTTATTCATCGGTGATGACGAAATGTTCTTTAATTGCACGGATAAAGATGACTACTTGTGCAGTGTCTTCAATCTCTGTGCTTTCGTCCATTGCCAGTGAAACCAAACAATTTCTTCGCTCACAGTCTTTAGCTGGTCTGCAAGTTGGTCACTAATTAAATCAATCCACAACGCTATAGACCTCCTTGACAACTAAACGCTCTCCAATATGGTTTTAACCTCAGGACACACTACACTTGCACACTACCATGAATTGTTTAATAAACTTGCCATCCGAAAAAGGTTAGTTTCGTTTAGCAAGATTATAGGCGACCTTGAAACTTGCTTCTGTAGCACTATTTTGAAGCGGTGTTTGCTTAGTAAATAACGCTTGTTGCTTCTTCAAGCGTTTCACGAACTATGCTGCTTTTATTTTTCGTTCTTCGTCTGAAAGTTTGCAGTTAATGTCACTGTGGTTTGTTTCGTGATGTCGTTTCAGATTGTACTCCTTAATACGGCAACTGCATCATGGCATAATAAAAATGCCGCTTTATATCCTGCATCAATAAAGAAATATTTCCTCGTCCAGTCTTCATGAAACAAACGTCATTTATCACCGACTTTACGCTTCTTCTTAGGAGTCATGATTTCACTGAAGTATATATATATATATATATATATATATATATATATATATATATATATATATATATAACGTTGTACTGCTGCACAGACTAAACACAAGTAAACCATATGAAAGAGAAGAAAATTGCTCTGAACGTCGTACTATTCACTCGGCGCGGGACCAATACAGCGCTCCCATCTGATTCATCAGATACCGCTTGGAACATAAATTTGTGCCAATAGAAGGATGCACAGTGCTTTCTTTATTCCGTGGCCGTGGCGGCTGATGGTAGTGGTCCCGTAATCCACCGCACCCACACTGACTGCGTGACTGTAGAGACATCTGTCGGTAGTACGCACTACCAAGTAGCGCAGACGCTCGCGGATGTTTTAGGTCGCGCGGGGAAGGTAAATTTTGTTTTTCCTATGAATTTTGTAAATGTCTTGGCGGGCCACACAAAGCCCCTCCGCGGCTACATGCGGCCCGCGGGCCGCCATCTGCCCACCCCTGCTCTGCAGACGTACTTCCATGAAAGAACCACTAGCTTAAGGTACATACCTTCAAACTTTAAAAACGATTTGATAATCCCAACTACCACAGAAGTCAGAAACTTTTAGACATAATAATACCCAAAAATTTGCTCGAAAACGTTATAACTGCATTTCACTACCACAAACTACGTGAGGAACAATAGGCTGATGGAAGGTGTCCTGATGGACGATCAGTTTGTGGACCCGAGGAATATTTGAACACCTGAGACAATACAAACTAAGAATTCTCCTAGAGGACAGACTGAAGAAAAAGGCAAATTTACACTGGGGTGATGAAATTCATGGGACACCTAATAACCTACTTTTGATCGGCATAATGCAACAGCTCGACATGGCGTGGACTCAACAAGTCGTTGAAAGTCCCCTGCAGAAATATGCAGCCACGCTTCTTCTATAGCCGCTGTTAATTTCGGATGTTTCGGAGGTGCAGAATTCTGTACACGATTTTACTTCTTGATTATAGCCCGTAAATTTTCGATGGGATTCGTGTTGGGTGATCTGGATGGCCGAACAATTCGCTCGAATTGTCCAGAATGTAATTCAAACCGACAGCAAACAATTGTGCTTTGCGTCAATTCCATTGTTGTTTGGGAACATAACGTCCATGAATGGCTGCAGATGGTCTCCAAGTAACCGAACATAACCATTTCCATTCAGTTATCGGTTCTGTCGGACCAGAAAACCCAAGTTCGTTCTAAGCCAGCACAGCCCACACTTTTATGGAGCCACCACCAGCTTGTCTTGTTGACAACTTGGGTCCTTGGTTACTCGAGCGCTAGCGTTAGCTCTTACCAACTGAAGGAGGGACTCGTCTGACAAGGCCACGGTATTCCAGTCGTCTAGCGTCCAACAAAGGGTGGTCAGGGGCCCAGGAGAGGCACTGTTGGCGATGTCGCGCTGTTAGCAAAGGCACTCGCGTCGGTCGCCTGCTGCCTTAGTACATTAACGCCACATTTCGCAGCACTGTTCTAATGCATACGTTCATCGTACGTCCCACAATGACTTCTGAGGCCATTTCGCTCAGAGTTGCCCGTCTGTTGGCACTGAAAATTCTATAAATTCTATACAAACGCCGCAGCTCTCGGTTGGTAAGTGAAGGTCTTCAGCCACTGCGTTGTCCATGGTGAGAGGTAATACGTGGAACTTGTTGTGCTCGCCATACTCATAACACTGCGGTTTTCAGAATATTGTATTCTGTATCGATTTCCGACATGGAATGTCCCATGCGTCTAGCTACAACTACCATTTGTCGTTCAGATCTGTTAATTCCCGTCATGGGGCCATAACCACTTTGGAAAGCGTTTCACATGAATGCCTGGGTACATACACACACACACACACACACACACACACACACACACACACATACATACATACACACACACACACACACACACACACACACACATATATATATATATATATATATATATATATATATATATATATATTCCTGGAAATGGAAAAAAGAACACATTGACACCGGTGTGTCAGACCCATCATACTTGCTCCGGACACTGCGAGAGGGCTGTACAAGCAATGATCACACGCACGGCACAGCAGACACACCAGGAACCGCGGTGTTGGCCGTCGAATGGCGCTAGCTGCGGAGCATTTGTGCACCGCCGCCGTCAGTGTCAGCCAGTTTGCCGTGGCATACGGAGCTCCATCGCAGTCTTTAACACTGGTAGCATGCCGCGACAGCGTGGACGTGAACCGTATGTGCAGTTGACGGACTTTGTGCGAGGGCGTATAGTGGGCATGCGGGAGGCCGGGTGGACGTACCGCCGAATTGCTCAACACGTGGGGCGTGAGGTCTCCACAGTACATCGATGTTGTCGCCAGTGGTCGGCGGAAGGTGCACGTGCCCGTCGACCTGGGACCGGACCGCAGCGACGCACGGATGCACGCCAAGACCGTATGATCCTATGCAGTGCCGTAGGGGACCGCACCGCCACTTCCCAGCAAGTTAGGGACACTGTTGCTCCTGGGGTATCGGCGTGGACCATTCGCAACCGTCTCCATGAAGCTGGGCTACGGTCCCGCACACCGTTAGGCCGTCTTCCGCTCACGCCCCAACATCGTGCAGCCCGCCTCCAGTGGTGTCGCGACATGCGTGAATGGAGGGACGAATGGAGACGTGTCGTCTTCAGCGATGACAGTCGCTTCTGCCTTGGTGCCAATGATGGTCGTATGCGTGTTTGGCGCTGTGCAGGTGAGCGCCACAATCAGGACTGCATACGACCGATGCACACAGGGCCAACACCCGGCATCATGGTGTGGGGAGCGATCTCCTACACTGGCCGTACACCACTGGTGATCGTCGAGGGGACACTGAATAGTGCACGGTACATCCAAACCGTCATCGAACCCATCGTTCTACCATTCCTAGACCGGCAAGGGAACTTGCTGTTCCAACAGGACAATGCACGTCCGCATGTATCCCGTGCCACCCAACGTGCTCTAGAAGGTGTAAGTCAACTACCCTGGCCAGCAAGATCTCCGGATCTGTCCCCCATTGGGCATGTTCGGGACTGGATGAAGCGTCGTCTCACGCGGTCTGCACGTCCAGCACGAACGCTGGTCCAACTGAGGCGCCAGGTGGAAATGGCATGGCAAGCCGTTCCACAGGACTACATCCAGCATCTCTACGATCGTCTCCATGGGAGAATAGCAGCCTGCATTGCTGCGAAAGGTGGATATACACTGTACTAGTGCCGACATTGTGCATGCTCTGTTGCCTGTGTCTATGTGCCTGTGGTTCTGTCAGTGTGATCATGTGATGTATCTGACCCCACGAATGTGTCAATAAAGTTTCCCCTTCCTGGGACAATGAACTTTCAGGAAACATAATTCACACACAAATAAAGAAAAGATGTTATGTGGACGTGTTTCCGGAAACGCTTAATTTCCATGTTAGAGTTCATTTTAGTTTCGTCAGTATGTACTGTACTTCCTCGATTCACCGCATTGATTTCATACGGGATACTCTACCTGTGCTGCTAGAATATGTGCCTTTACAAGTGCGACACATCATGTGGTTCATGCACGATGGAGCTCCTGCACATTTCAGTCGAAGCGTTCGTACGCTTCTCAACAACAGATTCGGTGACCGATGAATTGGTAGAGGCGGACCAATTCCATGGCCTCCACGCTCCCCTGACGTCAACCCTCTTGACTTTCATTTATGGGGGTATTAGAAAGCTCTTGTCTACGGAACCCCGGTACCAAATGTAGAGACTCTTCGTGCTCGTATTGTGGACGGCTGTGATACAATACGCCATTATCCAGGGCTGCATCAGAAGTAATAAAATGAGCTCTAACATGGAAAGTAAGCGTTTCCGGACACATGTCCACATAACATATTTTCTTTTTTTGTATGTGAGGAATGTTTCCTGAAAGTTTGGCCGTACCTTTTTGTAACACCCTGTATATATAGGGCGAGGTAGAATGTTTGTGCTATTTTTCATTAAAGAGGTATAAAGCCGTCTTTGGTTTTTTTAAAAGGATCCCTATGTTAAATTTTAGCGTGACATGATGTGCATAAAAAAGAAGGTTTCAAGTATGTGTATATCATAATTTATAGGCGAAATGTTTTTGAGACACAGATATATTCTCTTGTTGTGTTTGTCCTTCGAAGCGGCACTGTCCAATGCGACCTTTCCTGTTGTGTTGATTATATGGTAAACGTCACGAGTCCGTCCTATCACAACCACGCCCATTTACTCGACAATAGTAATACATACTGCGATATTTTGCGCAAAAATCAACTCATCATATCGCGAAAATATTATTCACTTATTTGACAGCTGTGATACCACATACAGCATTAAAATACAACAAGATGTTAATACATTTTACGTAACACAAATACAAGTGTAAATGAGTATGGCCTTGTTGGTCACAATTATTTCGTACGTATTTGCTTTTTATTCGTAAATATTTGCTATTGATGACGATACGAAGCAAATACACACAAAGATGCAAAATACATACTGTACATGGTACAAAACAATGCTTCCCCTCTGCTGCAATCCTCATTTGCAGTCACCGTTCGAATGATTTTGAACTGCTGCGAGGGTGTCACGTGAGATATCATCGCAAGCTTCTATAATACGTTGCTTCACATTATCTGGCGTGGACGGTATCTGAGCATAAACTTTATGTTCGATTTCTCCCCACAGAAAAAAATGAAGAGGAGGCTATCAGGAGCCCGGGCTGGCCACTTCACTTCAGCACGTCGTCCTATCCAATAATCCGGGAACTTTTATTTAACAGCTCTGTAGCCACACGGGATGAGTGAGTAGGACAGCTTTCATGTTGAAACGTCATGCACTGACCCATAGCTAGTGGTACCTCTTCCAGGAAAATGGGCAGAAAGTATCGCAGGAACTGTGAATAGTTAATGCCATTTAGTGTACCCAGAAAGAACGACATTTCCAACGATGCCACAACGGACGTTAACACTCCACGGTTGCTGATGCTGTACCTGCTGCAACCAATGAGGGAGCTCTATTGACAAGTAATGCATATTATACAAATTCACATTACCGTGGTTGGTTAAATTCGCTTCGTCAGTAAAAAGCACCCGTTGAGAAAACGTTGGATCATCTTTTGGGCGCTGCAGAGCAAACCGATATAATTCCGGGCAGCATTAGAAATCCACACCGGAGAGTGCTTGATGAAACGAAACGTGAAACGGGCAAAATCTATGCCTGTGTAATATGTTTAGAACACTTCTCTGACTTACACGTCGCGACGAAACAATATGCGCCAACGCTAGAACGCCCACTTTATGTACCTCGCCAGTTACAGTTTTTCTGCCTTGTCCTCTGTATGGCGGTCCATGATCCAGATTGAAGTAGTTTCTTGCAGATACATGCAGGAAGGTGGCGCGTAGACGTCGTTAAACTGCGAGCTTCTGTAAAAGATCGACATTATTGGAGCTTCTGCGTTCATTTACACTTGGTATACTTTTGTTGTTGTTTCTGACACGCTCTGTGTACCATGGTGATGAGCTCCGTCGTTTGTTAGTTTATTTGACGTAAATGTGTCAATTGCTCTCCATACAATTTTTTCGAATTTAAATCACATCTGGTCTACACTTACGTAGTCAATTTGAAAGGAGTGGAGGTTGTCTCTGAGGGAGGCACCAAATGAATTTTAATCTGCGTTTTTTGATTAATATGTATCTCATTTAGCTTTGGTGGATTTGGTACTTACGGTATTCAGTCTCGCTACGACAGCCCTGTGTTCACTAATTCCTGCTTCGGTTTTGATGATTGGTATTAGCTTAGGATTATTTGTTGTTAGGAAGTGAAGTATGTTTTCACAACCGTTTACGATTGGCGATGACTCATTAACTGACTTCTCGACATAATTTTCAAATAATGCGTTTAGCACAGTTCCCGATGATGATTTATGCGTACCTGTGGATTTAAAAATGTGTTTTCGCCAACATATCGAGAGCAAATCAAAGTCAGCACGAACTATAGTTGTATGAGCCAGGTAAGTGTTTCCAATTGAACTGAAATTTTCTTTGAATCTTTCAGCAGTTGTATCACCTGAACTGAGAGGACGGTAAAAGGGTCCATTTATAATTTTACTCCGGTTGCCAAAAATGACCTCTGCTCATACTAACTTGCAGGAACTATTCTTCTTCATGTTTCGATTTTACCCGTCAGAGTAGTTACTAAGTGGTAACGACTGTTCCAAGACTGTTGGAACGTGCTGTGTATTGCTGTATGTGGTCTATTTTATTTGTGCAGAGAAAACTGTAGTGCTGCAGAACTGTTGGCGGTAAAGAGCAAGGGTGCTCCATGCTTAGCGGAAACTCTAAATGCGGAATTCGAATGCTCGAAGATAATGTAATGGATCTGCACTGTTCACACTGGTATGTTACACAAGCAAATCGTCAAGTGCTCACAGACATAGAAACAGCAACAGATTTGCAACTATTTCATTTAAACAACACGTTATTATTTTAGATACTTGTGAAATAAATAATGACATTATTTGCAAGAATTTTAGTCGTTGGGATAAGAGCTCTTGAGTAACTGAAGAGAAAACTTGTTCAAAATCGAACCTAAAGATGTGAAATAATAATCATGAATTTATGGTACATTCTTCTATATACATTTATACGCACATAACTTTCAATAATAGTATTTACGGTATGTGATTTAAAACTGTAATTTTAGTGAACTTTTCGTGTTTGTATGTCTTTAAGGAACAAATAATGTTTGCAGTTCACCCTTGAAAAGGCTACATATAGTTGTCCGTGCGTAAACTCCGAATTTCGTAAATAAAACCCTGTTCTTTGAACCGTTTGACTCTATGACTTGTTTATAGCGATCATAAATGTAATTTTAATAGACAATTGTCTTCTTGTCAGCTGAAAATACGTGCTTGAATTAGATGTTACTGATTGTATCCGTGGTATTACAACAGTTTTGCCTGTGTCAATCAGCTAAGCAGTAATTATACATGCATTGAGTTTTGTTACAAACATGCATGCTCCGTTAACCAAGTACTATTTTGCGTCCAAGTTTCTTATCAACATGAGAATAATATTTTAGGCGCTGATGACCTCGATGTTGAGCTCCCATAAACCCCAACATACACATAATATTTTACTTTAGTTTAACTTCATGCGGCGGTAATCCTCTTGGATTTAATGAATGTAAGATCCCTATCGAATGTTTTTCCATTCAGAAAATATATTCTTTTGTAAAAGTCAACCTGAACGCTGGGTAGAGATAATGGGCTACCGCAGTGTTTACGGTTATTATCTCTTACTGTACTGCGTATAAAATATGCAGTTAAAACGGGATTTGTAATAAGATAACATGAAAAGGGAGTTTAGCATTTATGATTAATGTTGTAGCTTCTTAAAATTTAGTTACGAAGCTGGGCATCCATGATCCGCTTCTGCCCATAATGGTTAAAAGTCTCTTTTACATTAAAAGTTTATGCAAATAGTTCATTTGGTGCATTATTGGTATGCAGCGTCAGAAGCTGGTGATACACCACCTCTAGCGTTTTAATGGCCTCACTTCGGCAAGGAGGAGTGCCCACAAGTTTCTTCTGATATATATCGTCGTATGGATATCAAACGACTGAGATATTAAGTTCTATGCTTCAGTCACACTTTTAACTAGCCGAGCCTTTTCCTAGGGTTTCCTATCGGGTGATTTAACCAGACAGTCAAGTGGCGTCTGAGTGCTCGTCTAACCAGTCATGTGTATGAGCTGCACTTTGAACACGGCTGATCTCATTTGCCAAGATAGGAGTGAGCACAGTATACACTTAAGTAAGATATAGAGAAAAAGGCAACACTTGTTGAAATAAGGTTTCTGGTTCATATTTACTTTAAACTGAATGAACGAAAGCGAGGGATGATGAGAGTTTAAGATCTCGTCGACATCGTGTTTATTAGTGGCGGAGAGAAAGCTCGAATTGATGGGAAATAAAGAAGACAGATTGGAAGATTAGATGGGTTAGTCACTTAACTAATGAGGAGGTACTACACATAATTGGGGAGAAAACAGATTTGTGTCACAAACTGACTGGAAGTAGACATCGGTTGGTAGGACATGTTCTGAGACATTAAGGGGTCACCAATTTAGTACTGGACGGGAGCATAGGGGGTCAAAATTACGGAGGGAGACCAAGAGATGAATCCAGTAAGCATATTCGGAAAGATGTAAACTGCAGTAATTACTCGGAGAAGAAGAGGCTCGCACAATATGGAAAGCTGCATCAAACCAGTTTTCGGACTGAAGACCACAACAACAATGGCGAACTAAATCGGCCGTGCGTTATTGAAAGGAGCAATTCTGAAATTTGCCTCAATGATTTTTGGAAATCTCGGAAATCCTTAGTCTAGATATCTGGATGCATAATAAATCGAGGTCTTGCAAAATCGAGTCCAGTGCCTGAGCCACTCCTCTCGATCACTTACTGAACGAGTGAACCCAAGGCATTGCACGGAAACCAACCTAAACACATAACTAAACTGCTTCTAGAATAAACTACACCGTCAATGCACGGCAGGTTAAAAGCCTCGTCGAGCCTTCTGTGCATTACACACCTTGCATCATTTTAAAAGAGTTATATAGCGACTCTTCTCACCACACTATGCACCTCGAGTCAGATACTTCACTATGTGCCTCGAGTGACCTTCAGCCTAGTATCGTGTGTTGTTTGACCGAAGGAAGACGTGGAAATTCACACGTCAATGTTAGCAACGGCCTTTTTCGTAGTACTCAACTTCATATGTCTGTCGCATGTAGTTGCCTTCGTAATGTCTGATCGCAGACTTTTGGAGAACGACCTGCATCCAATGACTCTAGCATTTCCTGATATTGACGTTGACCGGTTACACTGTTCTGCGGTCCCCTACGGTTAGGGATCATTCTAGTCTCATTATTCTTATTGTGGGCAGGGTGGTCGGTTGTGTTTCAGCCTCAGATCTGACGACTCACTTTATGGTGATCATGGATATGTCGAAACAAGATAGATCCATTCTGCCACGTCCCTATGTCGACCCGACTCGTAGCATTGATTCTCTGTAACTCCCGCCAGATGTTCACCACTTGACTGCCATGACTTAAGGAAACGTTGGAAGATCTCATTGCCTTCTTGTTTTAGTCCTACATCATTTGAAGCACTTCAAAGTAATTAGTAAACTATTTTGGGAGGGGGGGGGGGGGGTGGGATCCGTAAGACCGAACAATCAGAAGATGCAAATACGTTGCAAGCAAGTGTTAACACCATGATTGCAAGAGCAGTAGGTTCAAGATGGAACTCTGAGATTTCCTATGAACGACCTCTCACGGGAGGTGGAAATGCAAGTGAACAAGAAGTTGCTGACGTCCAGCACGGAATTCCACGTTCCTCTACACTGCGGAGCGTGAAATATCGACTCCAGCATGTCATATTTTGGTCTCGTGGGTAGTAAATTGGCCAACGAGACGCAGCATTATTTTACGTCACAAGATGAACATAGGACCTGCCATACTGTATGGCATTACATATCGTATTTGGTGAGTTTTCTTTCTCATGGCGTACGCAGTATGAACACAAATTGAGTCAAAGCACCTGAATATTGAGGATCTCTCGAAAACGCGTTGTTTTACATGAGATTTATTACGATAAAATGCCAAGAAACTACATTTCGATAAGTAAAGGCCTCCAATAGCAAGTGTTTTTTTGTGTTATAACTTGTGTGCAATGAAATTGTAACGTTTCAGTGCTACGGCACGAAGATGATCTATCAAAGGCGAATATTTTTGGCACAACTTGTACATTAAATATCAGATAATGACATTATACTGAGAGATGACAATGTGTATACCTGTCTCTGGGCTTATGGACTGGCTCATATTTCTTTCTTGCCCGTAAATATGTTTTTCAGTGATGGTGAGGAGCTTCCATTGGAATGAAGTTACGATACTGGTCTCGACCTTAAAATGAATGCGATCAAGTGCGTTATTTCAGATCGCTGGTAGTCATTGTTACACCGGTAATACGAATATTATGGGCACGTGCATGCTGATATTAACCGCTCTACCGGAAGCATTTTCAATTTAAAACCATAAATAGGATGGAAATTCCACAGAGTTACTGGTATGTATCTCAGATCGCTATAAATAATGATTCATATGCATAAAATCTACTCACAATTACGTCAATAAGAAAATTTGTGTGATTTAAACTCATAAGTTTTCTCATTGCAGTCGAGGAATACTCGTTTCTCTGTTGGAGAGTCGTACAATGGTAAAGTTTTGATAAGATCCATAGAGGAAAGTAACAGAAAGTGGTTGGGAACTGGTGTGGAGTGGTAAGGTACAAGGACGGAATAAGTTCACGAAAACATAAACAAATTACTATATTTAAACAGAAAAAAAAAGATTTCACACACAACAGACTCTGAGACAAGATTAAGAAATCCTCAGATAAGAACAGCACCTATCACCAGAATTTGTTGATGAGATTTTATCAAATTGTGACTGATGGCAGAATTTATGGAAATTGATACATAGCATAATACACGCTTGCGATTTTATGAAGGCAACACTCAGCAGTTTTAATACAAACAGATTGATGATATAAGCAGCAAGCATCAACACCATCAGTATTTATAATTGTGACTTAAGATAAAGAGAAATTGGCTCGGCAATTTTGAGCAAGCATTGACAACAAAATTTAATACAGAGTCTTAAGAAAACCAAATGCTCACTTGAATTAAATGTAGCACAAATTTAAGCAGCATGCGTACCAAAGAGTCATAAAAAACTAATAAAATTTATATCGATCATGGATGAGGCTGTGACGAATAAAGGTTTATAGAAAATTTCTTCAACAAATAGCATTATGTTTTGTTCTTTAATCTTTTATTATTTCCATTACCGGTTTCGAAACGCCTGGCGATTCATCATCAGATGGTACATATTTATTAATTGTCTGCAGCAATGTAGAAGTCGTGTAGAATTATTAGTATGCATTGGTTGGATGTTGCGTACACATTCATTATGTTTTCTAGAACATTGTGTACACCAACATCCAACTAACGAATACTCATTATTCTACATGACTCCCACACTGCTGCGGACAATTTATAAATATATACAAACTGATGATGAATCGCTGGGCAGTTCGAAACCGATAATGGAATAATAAAAAATTTGAAGAACAAAACAAAAGGCTACTGGTTGCAGAAATTTGTAAGAATTATTGACGTAAATAAAATTTAATATAGCACAATTTAAGTGATAGTTAAATTTAATTCATAATGGCTGGTCCATCAAAACACTGGAGCAAAGACATTTACTAGTAACGGACCAGCAAAGTCTTCTTAAATAATAAAATTCGCACCAAACGGTACACATATTCAATCAGAAAACTTATGGCATACTAGTGAATTAGTACAAACGCACACAAAATTGGTTAGGGAGTGGAGGTGGATTGTCAGAGTTGCTATGTCAGCAGGCTAGCCGCTGTGGCCGAGCAGTTCTAGGCGTTTCAGTCCGGAACCGCTGCTGCTGCTACGGTCGCAGGTTCGAATCCTGCCTCGGGCATGGATGTGTGTGATGTCCTTTTAGTTAGGTTTAAGTGGTGGACTGGTGAACCGTGTTGAAGCTCCGCCAGCAGGCACTAATATCAATGTTCTTCCAGAAGGACGACTTTGAAAAAAATGTAAAGGTCTAAATGTAGCTACAATTAGAGTTTCAGTGCTGCTGAGCAGAGCAGTGGCGGTATACATATTGTTGAGATTTGAGTCCGTAAACGTTATGTTAGGACAAGCCAAATGTTACGTCCTTGCTGCTAATAAGAAATAGGTGGACGGTGGTCGAAGGATCCGTCGCTATAGGAATCAGGACAGGCAAGAAAAAGGCTATTTGGCACAAGTGCAATTTAAATAAATGTAATTTACTCAACTTGTGAGTGAAGAAATGCTACACCGTTAACAACTTGTGGCAGCCGTGGCTAGCTATAAGCAGAGTCCCGACACGTGTTTGTGTCTATGTACACTGATTGTTTGTCAGTAGAGCTAAATGTTAAGCTACGATACTACATACATGAAATGCGTTTAACTTTCCAAAACTATGTTACATGGGTTTCGTGACCAAGCAAAGGGAAACATTGTATGTGCCAACAGAGCAAGAGATTCCTAATCTTAAGAGTGAGGATTTCCACGTCGTTAGAGACGTCGACGATCAAACAATAAGCAGTCTGAGGATGACAGTGAATATGACTGTGGTGGAACACAAGAATAGAACCATCAGTAACATACTAAGAATGTAGATTTGTCTATGGCGACTTGGGTAATACCAAGAACACTGAAAAACTGAAGAAGGTATTATAGGTTACAAAAAGAAGGGAGACAATTGAACTGAAAGAGGGGAAAAGTGGGTACGAAGTAAAAGCACGCAGTTTTAAAAAGGGAAATTACTGAGTAACAACTTGATTTTAAAGGATCTCTATAGACCCATTTTTAGCAGGGGACATCAGCTGGTCACGTCCTTGTCAATATCAATGAAATTCGCCAACAGCGGTGTAATTGAAATATTTCATTTATACTGACAATGATTTGGAAGGAAGGTTAGATATAGCGTGTATTACCAAAGTAGTAGGTTTACTCAGAGGAACAAAATAGGTATAGTGATGAAGATGATGGTCGCAATGGGAAGGCTGAGCTAAATAAGCATTAGTCAAAAAAAGTAAGCAGCAAAATTTGTTTTTCAAAGTACCAGGGCGAATGTTCCAAGGTAAACAACACTATGGAAAACATTATTGGGGCAAGTACAGCATTCTAATTTAGCAGAATAATTACCCGAGGTATCGGGGAATTCAATATATAATGCCGTTAGATCCATCAAGGTCGACGTGGTTAAGAACAAGGACTTTCCAATGCTGGACAAGATGTTACACATCAAAAAGAATACGGAATCGGTCTGAAAGTGGCGACGTAGTACAAGCCCACAGTTTCAAAAATGGAAGTTGATAAGTAACATGCTGATTTACAAAGAAAGTTTACGTATAATGTCTATTACAAATTAAATAGTCTTACTTTGAGAAGCAAAATATATATAGGGGTGTAGGCAATGGTGGCAATGGGAAAGCCGAACTAAATATGAATTGGTGGAAAGTGTTAAACAGCTAAGCTAGTGGTCGAAGGTAAGCAGTCCGACGGATATGATTATTGCGGAAGTTAAAAAGCATTCTAAATTAGCAGCGGAGTTACCTCATGTACCACTGCACGCCAATAGTAAAGATATAAGGCTTGCAGGATGGATAAGTCTGAGAAATAAGCAAGAATAAATGCAGAAAAGTATTGTTTCCGAGGTATAAAGAAACACAAAGTTGATCACATCGAATGTGAAGGAGTATCAACAGAATGAGAAACAATATCTCTAAAAGACGCTCTCAAGGAGTAATGGTCACAACATTAAGCCGATTCAGTAATCTTTAAATTCGACGACTGTGAACCTGACGTCCCGTGATAATCGCGGCACTGTGGAGATCCTGTCCCATTCAGCAGGTGGAGCAAAGGTTGGGAGTCGGTTATCTCGCTGTGGGCGAGAGAGCGCCGAAGACTGCGAAGGGGAGGCAGCCAGCAGCGCCGGTGTCCGCCAAGTCTGCGTCCAGAGTGACAGAGAATTGTTTTGTGGAGGAGAGCGGAGCGAGTTCGAGACGTGGGAAGCACTTTGGAGGTGACGGAGCTAGGTAGATGCTTGGCAGCAGGGGGTGTATCGTGCTGACAAGCTAGCAGTTGTGCATCAGGGTGGTTGTAGAGTTGAGGACAACACGGAGAAGGCAGCATGGACTGCACCACACAGGGGTGCTACAGTCTGTGTTGTTCCTGGTCCCTACAAGATTCTTGTGGTTGAAGTACACGAACATAGCCAAAGCGTTTCCACTTCGTATTCTGCGCGTCTGATTCCTCAGTTGACACTTATCTGTTCAGACACAATTCCTCTATTTTATCTAAGGCTAGGCTAATTTAGTTTAATACGGCACGCTTACCTAAAAATAAACTACGTCCGCAGTGTACGAAATTACGCTGATCATCCAGAGCATTATGACCTACTAGTGATATGAACACGTTAAGGCTGTAGCAATGTCAGTTGGCGAGGAAATACTGCTAGTCAGACACACGCACGGTGCAAGTAGTTATCAGTGAGTGTGCTGTCCGTGTGTAGAATGGGGAAGGCGCGCCATCGACCTGAGCTTTTCTGAGGACGTATTGTGATGGCTCGGATACCGGGCACGAGCATGTCGGAAACCACACGACCTGTCGTGCTGCTTCATTCCCAACAGCGAGGTCAATCTTTGCAACCACGACACCATGAAGCGCGGTACAAATGAGCCCAACAACATGCCAGAATTGGCATCACGTTCTCTTCACCGTTGAGTAGTGCATATGCCTTCAACCAGACAGTCGACGGAGAAGTGTTAGAAGAAAACCCGATCGGGCTGAACGCCTTACACACACTATCTAGCGAGTGTAGCAAGGTGGAGATTCCCTGCTGTTTTGAGGTGGCATTATGTGGGGCCGACGTACGCCACTGACAGGAAGGCGCCGTAACAGCTGTATTTTACGTGAATGTCATCCTCCGACCGATGGCGCAACCGTATCGGCAGCATAATGGCGAGACATTCGTCCTCGTGGACGGAAGTCGCACCCTCATCCTGCACATCTTGTGAATGACTTCCTTCGGGATAACGACATCGCTCGACTAGAGTGCCAGCATGTTCTCCAGACATAAACCCTATCGAACATGCCTGGGATGGATTGAAAAGGGCTGTTTATGGATGACGTAACTCATCGACCACTCTTAGGGATATACGCCGATCGCCGTTGAGGAGTGGGACTATCTGGGCCAACAGTGCCTCGATAAACTTGTGGATAGTATGCCACGATGAAAAAGGCATGCATCAATGCAAGAGGATGAACTACTGGGTATCAGAGGTACAGCTGTGTACAGCAGTCTGGAACACCACCACTGAACGTCTCACTGTCTGGTGGCAGAACATGCAATGTGTGATTTTCCTGAGCAATAAAAATGGCGGAAATGGTGTTTATGTTGATCTCTATTTCAATTTTCTGTATGTGAGATGAGTACAATCTCTGTATTATCACAACCAGAAACTCGTACAGTCTTTCACGGCTTACCTGTTTTTCAATTTAAAAGGTGACGTTTGACTGCATTTTCGAAAATTATTTCTTTCAGAGCCCCTGCCACATTCTCTGAATGCTATTTTCACATTCATTTAATTTAGGGAATAAAATGTATTGTATCACTTTATATATTAAGGAAATAATTTTTCTCAAGCTTCATAACAATTGATTTGGCTGGTTCTGTCTCCTGGCCCTTCATTATCCAGGGGAACAGCCGTTAATTTGGGCCACGTGTAGAATGGGCAACACAGAATTTCTCTATTTTGCTGCAAAACTGTGGTGACATGCATCACTTGGAATAAAGCGTAAACATCAGTTAACGATTTCTTTGTAGATGAGTGATGTAGCTGCTGAGTTTGATTCAGAAGTAAGGTTAATAATATTTGAGTGTTAGTTCTGGTGAACGATGCGATTTTCATCATCGATTTATACTTGTTAAGGAGAGAAGTAGTATTATCATAATAGTATTAACATTGAAGTAGTCCAATGTACAGTGTAAGGTAATAGTGCAGAGCTGATCGCTCAAGGCGCTATCTATTTCCACCATGTTTGAATGTGCAATTCCAGGTGAGTAGTATGGGCCACGCCAATGTATGATGCAAGGGTAATAGAACCTTGTTTAGGTCCGAGAGTGCAAATAAGCAAGCGCTTTCTGGTGTTTGGAAAGCTAAATGACCGAAAGGGCTGCTGCCGATAGTTTTAGTGTTCCTGAAACTTCACTGTAAACGCATTGAGATCAGTTGTAGACAGTCAGCAGACACTACGACGCCTCAAATGGGATTATGAAATGAGAATTTAAAGAAGTTTGCAAACGCTTGTAGCTCACATGAGAGCTTCACAATACAAGTTAATGCCGCTAGTTATGACTGAGATTCAAAGTCTGGCTTACGATTTCTCAGAATATTTAAAACTGTCTCAAAGATTTAACAGAGAAAAGAAATTTGCCCCGAAAAGATTTCTATCATAACTTCATCAAGAAGCACCCAGAAACGTGTTACAGAAAACCTCAGTCCGAAATTTTACCGTTTTGTTTCAGATTCAATCGAGCGTAAGTTAAATAGAAAGTGTTTTTTTTAATATCTTGTTCCTTTTGATACACAAACTGACGGTTTGTGAAGCACATGAACATGTTCTTTATTTAATAACCTATATTTTCTTGTATGGTCAATACTACCAGACACTTTCTCAACAGCTCGTATTATAAGTCTTATAAAACCTTTTCTTATTATGTGACGTTTTTAATAAGAAATCTTTGTTTCACCAATTACACCTAAACATATGTTCAAGCAAATGTTTTATACGGCTTTCCACTACTTCGAAATAACATGATAAGTTATATAATTATGCCTTAAGTGGTGAATACAAGTCGGAGTACCACATATATTGCAGTACGTTTATGCTCAGTAATATGAATTCATTAACTGAACCACTCGATTACCTATTACCAGCTAGAACAGGGGTTCCCAACAAGATTTTCTCGAGGACCCTTCATCGAGCATGATTGGTACCTTGTCATGTCACAGTATGAAGTAGCTAAAAAAGTCAAATTAAGAGTCTTTTTATACGTTTTCTATTTTTGGTACTTAGAAAAACATTTACATATTCATTAGTGAAAAAATATTGAGCGGAAAAGATTCTGTTATCATACAAAATATATTTAATATATTTTTTATTCTAACAGCATCTTGCGGACCCCTCTGGCATAGCTCGTTGACCCCTGGGGGTCCGCGTTCCACCTGTTGGGAACCACTGAGTAAGAGGAATGGCAGTACGGTCATTATGTTCACATAAGGTTACACAGTCAAGACAGCGTGAGACATCATATATATTCCTTAGCAGTATCTTTCTGTTTAATATCTGTCAATATTTAAATTATGTTCTACAAGAAAATCACTATGCAGATTAATGACAGAAGACGATGTTTCACGTGAGTCAACAAAAAGTTTTCTCTTCATTTTCAAACAACTGTTATTTCTTCACATTTTTCTTTTTCTCCCAACTGTTTCTTACACTGAACCACAGCTGCCGTAGTCTCCTGAACTCCAACTATCGCAGCTCTAACGGTGGTGTCCATGTCTCCTTACATAGTTAAAGTTCAGAGTAGTAAGTTCTTTAAACAATATTTTATTTATATTTAAGCTGCTACCTCAACTTCCTATGTTGAATTGCTACGTGTAGTACCATAATAAATCGCTCTCTAACGCAAAATGCAGAACATCGTAACTGAGTGATGTAGTACAGGCGCAAAACCAATGGAAACGTGTTCGGAAAGTGTGGCGCTAAATTCTGTATCTCGCACCCTGATTAACAGTTTTTTTGCTTACTGCAACCGCTTAAGGCAAATAGCATGACAACTGCTGCAAAACGGATACGGAATACATCCTTCCTCAATTCTAGCTTTACATAGCACTGAGATGAGAATGACGGAGGCTGAGAGTCAGAGGCCAACGCAATGGAATAACGTCCAGAATTCTCCATAAGTGAAAACCCTAAGGTTTAAGGTGTCAGGCTAATCCAACACCTTCCATGAAAACCCTGACACGATAAGCAAATCCAGTAGTATGTCACATAGCTTCGAATAAATCGTGACATTGAATTAACCAAAGTAATATGAGTAACGAGTGAGCAAATGCAATACAACAGACTAACACAAGAATGCCTACATGCATGTCATACCTTCCCACCGTGAGACAAACGCAGTTCCGAGGGGAGAAACGAGAACAGAAGCCGAGATCAGAATCGTGTTAAGCTAGAAGGCCCTACGATAAGGGGCGGACATCCACGTGGCCAGCTAACCACCGGGACCACCCCCCACCCCATGTTAAAAGCTAGAGCCCTCCAGAAGAACAGTATCGATCTTACGATAACACTAAAAGGGCCACACCAGCCGCAAGTTTTAGCGTGAGACTTTTTCGCGTGTCTGTTACGTTGCAAACGTTAAAAACATTGCCCCACAACGAAAAGTTACCGCCAGGACCACCCCCAACCCAAAGATAGAGCCCTCCAGAAGAACAGTATAGATCTTACGATAACACTAAAAGGGCCACACCAGCCGCAAGTTTTAGCGTAGGACTTTTACGTGTCTCTGTTACGTTGCAAACATTAAAAACATTGCCCCACCACGAAAAGTATAACGTTTCTCACTGAATAGACAGAATTTTTGAAGGAGGAGCTTAAGGTTAACATTGAGGCCCTGACTGGTCAGATGAAAACACAGCCAGATAGTGTTTTTTTAAAACAACTTCGGTAAGCTGTAGTAAGGAGAAGTTAGGCGAGAGCTGCTTCCGAGACGGCGAGCTTTATGGAGCTGCGCCAGCCGCCACCCTCTGACGAACACCGACAAGGTAATGAATGCACGCGATGCCGCATTTTTGAGTGCATAAGGCTTCACTCAGAACTGCAGAAGTCTCATCTGCTTCATCCCCTTTTTACGTAATACTAGTGTCGATCGTCAATTGAAGCTCATGGTATTCACATTTGCTACGTAAGTTAAAATCAGAAACGCGATGATTTTTCTGTTATATAATTATTGAAAAGCCACATCAGCCACTGTAATATACGACAAGTTAGATGAGTAATTAAAGATAATTGAGGGTCACTGTAGACCATTTTGATAGTTTTCTCTTTTGTGAAACTTAATTTAAAGCTAGATTATAGATGTGATATGGCATGGGTCATCCTTCGATCCATTATAGAACTTGGAAACCCATTCAGGGAATATTCGTTCACATTTATGTTGAACGCAGTTGGTTTTTATCATCCTGTATTAAAACTATTCCCTTTATCAATAGTGCAATTTATAAACAATGTTTTGTGAGTAGAATAAAATTTCCAATGGTAAACTTAACTGCTTTTTCGACGTTACTTTACCAGCTAACTAGAAATAGGAAGGCCTTGAACCCCTTCCACTAAATTTAGTTAGTATTAAGATTCCTTTACAGGGAGTGCAGTGGAGCTGACGCTGAAATCATTAAGTATTTGGTTATATCATCGCTAGTCTCACTGAGCTCTTCTGAACTCTACATGTCATGTGTGGTCTGGCGTCTCCTAACCAGCAACAGGTCCCAGGTTCAAACTAGTCAATTCCTTAAAAAACACGCTCAGAGCGTCGTTGCGCGAAAGTGGTAGGGATACACGACATAGAACAACAGACACCATGCAGAATGTTAGAAAGGGTATTCATTATTCTCTGGAGAGGGCTGTAAGTCCGCATTCAACTTAATGTAACTTCATCCACTGGAAAGGTCCAGTCATGAATTCGTTTATTTGGACACTGATACTAAAGAATCTCTGGTGTGTTAAATACGACCTATCGTCAATGTAAATCATCATTTTGCGCCATAATGTAATTCCGAAACCAGCTCAAACGTAATCAGTTGGCATTAAGCTCCACTGAAGACATAAAATGTATGGCCTTCCGTGAAAGAAACGTTAAAACCTGGTTCACTTAAAGCTGTCTCCAGCATTCCTTCTTCCGTCGTCAGTTAATTTGCGCTGCTATTAAATCGGAACGCAATGTTAGGCTAATACGTGTTACTCTGGCAACTCAAACTTCAAGTATCGGTAGGATTGCTAATCAAAATTTTATCTGTTGTGCGTATACAGTGCACTAGGATAATGAAGGACATGTTTACAAACCCCACCAGCTCAAATATGGAAACATCTGTGCTTACGAAATTTTGCGGCAGACTGAAAATGTGTGCCTGACCGGACTCGAACTTGAGACCTTTGATGTCGCTGGCAAGTAATCTACCGACTGGGCTACCAAAGCGCTACCCTGCTGCACCTTTTACTTTTAAAGGCACATTTTTAACCATAGCATGTAAATCTATTTTTTAAATCAGAGAACCCTGCTTAATAAAGCATGAAAGCCAATGCAAGTGCGAGGTCGCATGTGATCACTGGTGAGACACTGAAAGGATATCTAGTCTTTTGTTAATCACTTCTTCTGTTATCTTCTCGGGAATGGAGTCGAGGGAGAGCCTCGCGCATTAGACTGGCCACTCTAATTTAAGGTCGTTACTTCTTCTTCTTTCGATTTCGGCCATCTTTGGACCACGTTCAACAATTCACTTGCCCGGCTTTTTGATCTTTTTTTCTCTCTTCCCAATATTTCCTCATCATTTTCGAGTGGTTCCTCCTCCGCTCTTCCGACCATTTCCTGTTATTATTCTTTGGTTTCGTTTCTTCTGGAAAACACTTAATTTCGTTCACTATTTGTCTAAACTTTTCCCTGTCCCTGATTGACTCACGGGTGACATTAAAATAGGCCAAATCCTTTTTCACCATCTGTATCCATTTATTGTTGGTTTTTTCGTTCCTGTTACTATGTTCAAACACTTTTCTTGTTAGTCTGTTTCCACCCATCCTCGACAGGTGACCATAAAACGTTAGTCTGCGTTTACGCATTGCCTCACTCACTTTCTCAATAGTTTTGTATATTTCCTTATTACTCTTTAGCTTGTACCCTTCTCCAATCTTTCTCGGTCCTAATATTTTTCTCAAAATTTTCCTTTCTTTCTTTTACATGTTTTCTATTTCCCCATTTTTGTTAAGAGTTAGGCACTCCGATGCATACAGGCATTCTGGTCTAATGACAGTTTTATAATGTCTTAATTTAGCTTGAATCGAAATGTTTTTTTTGTTATATATGTCTTTGGTTTTTTGAAAAGCAAATTACATTTTCCTTGCTCTCGCCGGGTTTGCACTCTTGTCTAAACCATTCACTTGAATTATTTCACCTAAATACTTAAATTTTTCTACTCTCTTAATATTGCCATATTTAGTAATAAGATTTTTCTTGTTATTTCTATGATTAGACATATACACGGTTTTTTCAAATGAAATCTGCAGTCCAGCTCTGGCCGAAACTTCTTGTAGTTTCTCCAGGTAGTTCTGAGCTATTTCTTCGTTTTCTGTAATTATTGCCAGATCGTCTGCAAAAGCTAAACAGTCCACTTCTATTTTTTCTTTTTTTGTTCCAATTCTGATGTCATTCTTGGTGCCTTTGAGTTCTTCTTTCCATATTCTCAATATCTTTTCCAGTACGCAGTTGAAGAGGATTGGGGATAAACCATCACCTTGTCTAACACCTGTTTTAATTTCGAACTTCCTTGAAATTTCACCCATAAATTTAACTTTGGCCTTACTGTTTGTTAGCGTCTGTTTGATAATTTGAATTCTTTTCGTATCGACCCCAAATTTTTCCAATACTTTCAGTAATGTTTCTCTATCAACCGAGTCGTATGCTTTTTTGAAATCTACAAATACTATTGCAAATCTCTGGCCTCTTGAGATTCTGTAACGAATTAGTGTATTCAGGTTAAATATTTGTTCAACACAGGATCTACCTTGTCTAAAACCTGCTTGATATTCACCTATTTTTTTATCCAGAACTGGCTCCACGATTTGAAGTAATTTCTTTGACAAAATTTTGTATCCTACTGGTAGTAGCGAGATCCCTCTATAATTATTAACATTCATCTTATCCCCCTTTTTGTGTAGTGGGTGTATCAGGGCACACTGCCAGTCTTCAGGAATTCTTTCTTCGTCCCAGATCTTCTTAAACATATGTTCCAAAACTTGTGGGAGGTTGGTATCCATTATTTTTAGGATTTCTGGTACTATGGAGTCTTCACCTGGGGCTTTATTGTTTTTTAGACTGTGTATTATGTGTTTTATTTCTTCAGCGTCTGGAGGTTTTGACTCGGTATTAGTATTTCGGTGGTTTTCAAAACTCATTTTATCTTTGGGTGGTTCACAATTTAGTAGATTCTCGAAATATTTTGCTAATATTTCACAATTAGTCTTGTTTGTCAAACCTAGCTTGTTCTCTTCATCTTTAAAACATAAATTTGGGGATTGGTATTTGGTTAGCTGTTTTCTAAAAGTTTTATAGAAATCTCTAGAATTATTTCTTTTAAAGTCTTCCTCAATCTGTTCTAGGTTATCCTGAAATTGTCTTCTTTTTTTTATTACGGAAAAGCTTAGCCGTTTCTCTTCTCTGGATTTTAAAATTGTCAAGATCTTGAGGATCTTTTGTGGAGTTCCATTTCTGCCACAATTTCTGTCTCTTCTCCAGGTTCTCATCACATTCATTGTCCCACCATGGATGTCTTCTTACTCTTTTCACGAGACAATTTTCTTTTGCTATTTCAACTATTTCGTTTTTGATCTCCTCCCATCCCGCTTCCTTATTTATTGTGGATATGCCATCGCTATCTTTGTGCAATGCTCTTTGAAACCGTTGTTTAATTTCTTCATTTTTTAACGTTTCTGTGTTATATTTTGGAATTTTGTAAAAGGTTTTCTTCTCTTTTCGAAATGGGAGTGGTCTGAATTTAATCGTAGTCAAATAGTGGTCTGAATCAACATCAAGGCTTTTCAGCACTTTAGTGTTTTGAATTTCTTCTTGACAATGAAGTGAGATAGCCACATGGTCAATTTGGAATTCTCCGAGAAGTGGATTTGGTGATTAAGGTCTTTAATTTTATAAAAAGTCACTGCGTACTGCAGGGTGCATACTAGCGCATACTAGTAATTATATAAGGAAATTTCCACTTTGCACGGAGGAGATACCGACTAGCGGACAAACAACATATCACTAGTGATTAATATTGTATCCTCAATGTAAGTAGCATATTGCACTTCAGTAATTATACTGATGATTAATTGTGATTTCATTATTTGTTTAATCCATGATCCTCAAATTTCAACATAATATGTAAACTCTACTTTCTGTATTTATCTCACTTTGGCTCAGAAATATCGTGGCCCACGAACCACCTTCTTACGGCGACGAAATACTCACGGTATATGTCCGATTCCACCTTATCATGGTTTATTCACTGACTTTTTATATATTTCCATCTACCTCAATTCAGTTCAACATAAATTAAAATAATATAAATAATCATATTTAAATACAATTATATATTTATTATTTAATTATTTACATACTGCATTACAAGCTGTCTCCTCAGTACGCTCCTAGTAAGGAAAACGATCTGTAATGGTCCACGGTACGTATTTCCTTTATTTATACTGGTCTCCATCTTTTCGTCAGCACTCGCCTGACTGGTTTGCTTCAGCCCACCATGTTGTTTTATCTTGTGCACACCTCTTCATTCCTGAAAAGCACTTGCACTCTGAATCCTCAGTCATTTTTTGGGCGTATTTCAACAAGTTTCTACCTTGTAGTGATCACCCTACTGTATCATGGATGTTCTTTCCTTCATGTCTTAATACGTGTTGTATCGCCTTTTTCCATCTCCTTGTCAATGTTTAACACTTGTTCTCTTCGCCGGTTAAGCAGAGGTCCTCTTCGTTTCTTATCGTATCCAACAGTCTAGTTTTTAGCATCCTTCTACATCAATACAACTCAGAAACCTGGATTATTTTCTCTCCCACTCTCCCTCTGCCATGGTTCCCATGCATGCTCTAAACGCAGATTCTCAATAGCTTCTTCCTAAAATTAAGGCTAAGGTTGGATACCAGTAGAAAATCTTATGACCAGGAAAGCGCCCCGTGCAGGTTCGTTTGCCTTTGAGTGCTCCCTGCTGCGTCCGGCAGGTCTTACTTCACTTCCAAGGTAGCAGAATTTCCTCACATACTCTTCTACGCGATCATAATGTTTCGGTTTTCCCTCAATCTTAATTCAGTTTTTCATTCAATTTAACAGGTGCAGCACTTCTTCCTCACTTTCATTAAGCATGGAAAAATCATAAGAGGAGCTCATTACTAGAATCTCTTCATCCTAAACTCTTAATCGCCCTGTTGATAATTCCTTTTACTTACGTTATTGCTTCATCGGTGTATAAATTGAACAGCAAGACAAAAACACTACATCCGTGTCTTACACACTTTCTAATGCAAGCACCTCGCTCTCGGTGATCCATTCTTATTGTTCCCTTTTGGGTCGTGTGTACTGTTATATTACCGCTCTTTCGCAGGAGGGTACTCCTATTCCTGTCAGATATCCTCATATCTCGCAAAAATTTTACATTTTCTACTTCTCTTTTTATGTTTTACTCTGATTTTCCTTAAGGTTTGTTTCTATTACCAACTACAACGTCATAACCGTCTCTCTGGTGCTTTTTATCTTTCCAGAAGCCGAACTTATTGTCATCCAACACTTCCTCAGTTTTCTTGTCCAATCTTCGGCGTATTATTTTTGTTAGGAACTTGGATACATGATCTATTAAACTGACAGTGCATCAGTTCTCGCATTTATCCTCTTCTGCTGTACTGTGGTTGATATTTTTTCCGAATATGTGAAGGTAAGTCTCCAGTCTCAGAGATTCTAACGAGTAGTTAATTACAACGAGTATTTGTACCTACTGAATGACGTTATATACGTGGACTATATACACCACTAAATATGCTATATCGTAGTTGGGACAATTCTAGGCCCTCTTGGATTTTCAGAATACTGATATGAGTAGTGTCCTTAAATGGCTTTGGCCTTCAATGTGTTTCTTCATTGTTGTTGCAGGTGACCAATTTCACTTTAAATATCAGGTTTTTAAGTGTTCTGTATACTTGTCTGACAAATGAGACTCCTTTATAAATGGCTAACAGCTGCCAGGGAGATGTACCGTGCAACGCTGGGAAGTTGCAACTCATTAACAGTATTATTGATTACAAATTAGATTTCGTTCCGAAAAAATTCCTATTTAATCAATATTTCTTGCTTCGGAACACCACTGTTCTGAAAAATGTATAACCATATGCAAGTATACATTGTAACAGGGCATTAACAATCATTCAGACAATGATTTAACTATTTCTTTTTACGTCATATTCTGAAAATAATACTTTAAAAAACAAGTTTCTTACATGCGAGTATATCTCTGTTTTTACCTGACTTTTTTTTTAGTTTCCATAACTTTACCTCAAAATGCTGAAAATTTTTATATAATTTTTCTGACATAGTTAGTTTGTCCATAATATAGTTAGAATGTTACCTGCTTCTTAACTCAAAATTATCTATGACACATCTAGCAAAAAACGCAAGGAAAGTTACATCACCGAGTTAACAGCGTTGTTCTTATGCAGTCTCTTTATTTAAATAGAACAGAGAAATTGTTATGTAATATAATTATATTTGGATTTGTTCTTACCAATATCAATTAAATTCTGTCCAGAATCTCAGCTGTTCTGGTGTTCTCATAATGCCTACGCTTCACAAGAACTATTCATTATTAGTACTGATTCGTAAGCACTCTGTATTTAAAACGCTAAGGCATGTATGAAGACCAATGTAGTTTACATAATCTGTGCCTTAGAATGGAAATTAACAGAACCCCTTGTAATGTTATTGATATTACAAACACTAAGAAATATTCGCGGAACCCTTTCGTTTAGTCATAATTACATCATCAAACAAATCTGACTGTACGTAACAGAACAATTGCTCGAACCGAATGCAGTTACCCACGTTACAGTGGAGCCGGAAAGCTGAAAAAACGTTTTCTGAGATGCAGATTCGTTGTACACTACGGTAAGAACTAAAAGGTGTGACTGAAAGTAATTGTTTACATACTATTGTTTTCGAAATCCATTATCATCCACATTGCAATACGATTGCACCGATTTTTTAATGTCAAAAGTGGAGAATATTTGTATAAAAGGTAGTTACGCATATCTCTCACATTGACTGTCCGAAGAGATATATGAACGTATTTCAGTTTCACTTCATCCTAGTTGTATGCAGTTCGTATTGGTCATGTCATAGATCCACGAAAGTTATGGTCAAAAGACAGCCAGTCCAAGGATTACCAATGAAATTTCAGTACGCAATCACTTTTCCTAGGAACTGAGGCCAGAACCCTTTCCTCCATCTATCTCAGTAAGTTGAAGTTAAAAGTTATTTCCGAAAGCTAAAGTTATAACACAAACTGCAATATAATAACGAGATAAAAATAAGTGAATACCAATATGAGACAAATTTTTTAGTTTTAAAAATATAATTTTTATTGTGCAAGGACAAATTCCAAACAAATAATACAATAATTAAGTGACTTGTCTTTAAAAACATGTAATGAAATTCACATGAGGGATAAAACAAGAATTTATGGAAATTTTCAAACAACAGGTGCTTCCAATGGTGGCATTTTGTCCTGCGTGGTTTTCCAATATTTCTCATTCTTCATATTTGACGTTAAGTAAGCACCAAGAAATGTAAAACATGAAAGCAAACAGAAAGGACTGAAACTAATAAGCAAAATTTTAGAAGCTCAGGGAAGAGGTTTGCGAAATTCGTGTCCACGGTAATAAACCGGGCCACACGTTTTAGACTGAAGTGTGGAGCAAAAAGAAATCCAGACTGTTGCTACAGATTCACTTCATATCGGAGTATGCAGTTCGTTATCTCTTCATAAAGATGAGAGTGACTGAATCTTCCCAGCTCTTGGAACAGGTTTGAGAGATAACTGTCCAAGGTATGATACCGGAGCATTAGTTCAAAACAGTAATTTGTAGCACAATGTCCTATCTACACACATCTTTAAAAGGTTCACAAAATAAAAAATGTCATATTAGCTCTTCGAACAGGTTTGGAAGCAACCTGTCCACGGTAATAAACCAGAGCACAAATTTACAACTGAAGTTTGGAGCAAAATAGGTTCCAGACTGTTGATACAGATTCTCTTTTATCGGAGTATGCTGTTCACTGCTTCTTCATAACGATCGGAGCGACTGTGTCCTCCAGGCTCTTGGAACAGGTCGGAGAGATTCCTGTCCGCGGTATGAAACCGGAGCATTAGATTAAAACTGTAATTTGTAGAACAATGTCCAATATACACACGTCTTTAAAACGTTCACAAACTGAAAAATGTCTTATTAGCTCTTCGAACAGGTTTGGAAGCTACCTGTCCACGGCAATAAACCGGAGCACAAGTTTACAACAGAAGTTTGGAGCAAAATAGATTCCAGACTGTTGATACAGATTCACTTTTATCGGAGTACGCATTTCGCTGCCTCTTCATACGATGAGAGCGACTGAGTCCTCCTGGCTCTTGGAACAGGTCTGAGATATGCCTGTCCACGGTGTGAAACCGGAGCATTAGTTTAAAACTGAAATTTGTAGCACAATGTCCAATCTACACACTTCTTTAAAACGTTCACAAACTGAAAAAGTCTTATTAGCTCTTCGAACAGGTTTGGAAGCTACCTGTCCACGGCAATAAACCGGAGCACAAGTTTACAACTGAAGTTTTGAGCAAAATAGATTCCAGACTGTTGATACAGATTCACTTTTATCGGAGTATGCATTTCGCTGCCTCTTCATACGATGAGAGCAACTGAGTCCTCCTGGCTCTTGGAACAGGTCTGAGATATGCCTGTCCACGATGTGAAACCGGAGCATTAGTTTAAAACTGTAATTTGTAGCACAATGTCCAATCTACACACATCTTTAAAAGGTTCACAAACTGAAAAATGTCTTATTAGCTCTTCGAACAGGTTTGTAAGCTACCTGTCCACGGCAATAAACCGGAGCACAAGTTTACAACTGAAGTTTGGAGCAAAATAGATTCCAGACTGTTGATACAGATTCACTTTTATCGGAGTATGCATTTCGATGCCTCTTCATACGATGAGAGCGACTGAGTCCTCCTGGCTCTTGGAACAGGTCTGAGATATGCCTGTCCACGGTGTGAAACCGGAGCATTAGTTTAAAACTGAAATTTGTAGCACAATGTCCAATCTACACACTTCTTTAAAACGTTCACAAACTGAAAAATGTCTTATTAGCTCTTCGAACAGGTTTGGAAGCTACCTGTCCACGGCAATAAACCGGAGCACAAGTTTACAACTGAAGTTTGGAGCAAAATAGATTCCAGACTGTTGATACAGATTCACTTTTATCGGAGTATGCAGTTCGCTGCCTCTTCATACGATGAGAGCGACTGAGTCCTCCTGGCTCTTGGAACAGGTCTGAGATATGCCTGTCCACGGTGTGAAACCGGAGCATTAGTTTAAAACTGAAATTTGTAGCACAATGTCCAATCTACACACTTCTTTAAAACGTTCACAAACTGAAAAATGTCATATTAGCTCTTCGAACAGGATTGTAAGGTACCTGTCCACGGCAATAAACCAGAGCACAAGTTTGCAACAGAAATTTTTAACAACAGGCTATCCAGGATGACAGCACAGAATCACTTTATACCGGATTATACAGTTCTCTGTCTCTCCATGACGATGAGACGGACTGAGTCTTCCCAGCGGCTGGAAGAGTTGAGAGGACGCACGAACAGTTAGGCGTCCACAGCCGGCGGTCTCAGCCTTGACGTCATCTCGGCTGCAAAAGATGCTCCGTTGTCAGTTGTTGTCTTTTCTGGAGCACCTGTGCATACAACATCAGCTATTAGTTAAGCCACAATACCAACATCTTGCAATAGAGAATGAAGCAATCAGGCGGAAATGATGGTCCTTGATTAATTAGTTTTTTATAGCCTTGAGGATAATTATATAATTTAAGCTACCGGACAGTATTCTCATTGCAAAATAGTAGAAAACATTATTATGTAAATAGTGCTTCCAGAACTTTATATTATGGGTCATTCCGTGTAAAAGTATCATAGGAAACACATTACGTTTATCGAGTGTTAATGTCGGATTTAATTTAAGGAAACTATAGCTTCTACAACTATCTACAGAGTACTCTTGCTTGTCATTGCACTAAATCAATAATGACTGAGATCTAGAAGTTAGTATCAGAAAAATGCAGTTGAACCACATCACTGTTTTGCAGCAGATATGCTGTTAGTCGTCCTATGGAATCAAACAGTTAAGAGGTACATTATTAACAACGCCGTGTTCCCCCATACGACCTAGAAAGGTTGACAGCACTGACAAAAATGGGTTGTCACGGCTGCTTCATTCAGTGACATTGTACAAACTTCTACAAACGGTAACCTTGACACGTGGTAACACATGCGATACAGTTCTAAAGCACCACCAAAAAATGTCATTTTACAAGATGAAGAATGCGCTAGAAAGGCCGGATATACTCGAATACGTATCTGTTATGAAATTTGCTTTTTCGTGGTTGAGACTGAGAAATCTAAATCGCTGAAGACGAATAACTGATGATCTTATTTGAACCACAGTCAATAAGAGGATAGCTCGATCAACAACCACGTTTAGTAAACAAAGAATGTAACGTCGTTCATTCATGTTTTAAGCATTACAGGTATCACATTCGTCACACCAATTTATACCACAGTTCGGAAAACTTTTCAGTCCACAGATCTTTCATTGGTGAAACTTATATTGATACCACTAGCCCATTAATTCCACTCAGGTCACTTACGCGCAGCGAATACAAAGTTAACGGGGACCAACGAATGATATTTGCATGTCACTGCCCCTACACTAACACGGCCAATAGCGAACATAACCCAATCTAACAATAACTCTAATGGCTCTGCTTCTAAACATTTACTACAAATATTACGTTTAGATGAAACAAATTATAAACTTTAAAAATTAGCCACGGCTACTGATTCTATAAACAAGCAAGATACAAAATGTATGTCATACCTTGAGATGGTGTTTCCTTCTTTGTCGGAAGAAGCCCCTAAGGCGTCTTCGAAAGATCATTTAAGCTGCTATCTTCACGCTGCTGTTCAACTTTGTGAGTGTTTGGTGCCTTTACCTCTTCTTTATTACTGAGAGACGTGTCAGAGGTAGTTGCCTGTTGAGTTGCTTTCTTTGCTTTCGGCTTTCTCTCTGTGATCTTGCTACCTCTTTCTGTGGGCGGCGCTTGACCATCTCGCCACAAGTGCAGACGCTTACGGAAATCGCTCTTCTTCATAGTCTTGAGCAAAACACCGAACTCAGATTCCCAAACATTACCTTTATTCGCGCCGCCATCGGCAGTCTTAGTCGAACTGCCTGTCGGTTTGTCAATGAGCACTCTCAGACATTTACGGAATTCCTCTTTGCTCATTGTTGATGGCTTGCGTCCCCAAAATGCTACGTTGTTAGGAATTTTATTCCCCTCTGCAGTCTTTGGTGTGCTGCTGGTGAGTACATTCAGGCGCTTACGAAACTCATCTTTGCTCATAGTCGACTGCTTATTTCCCCACATTGACTTCACGGTGTTCTTCGATTCTTCCATCCTTGACTTCACATTCAGCACTCCAGAGCTATCACATGAGGTAAATCCAGTGTGGAAGCGGGTGTAGGGGAGGAAATTAGCCACTGCGATTCCTGGAGTCTGCCAGGTACTGCCCAAAGCCAAACGCACCGCACCAGCGCAGAGAGGAACCTTCGCGAACAAATTCATTGCAGAGCACATCTTTCTGTTCCGATTCTCTAGCAGCGCGACTGATAGCTATTCGTTGCTAGGAAGCAGACCTGTCGATGTTGCCTGTTGGACGCTTTTCTTTTGTTTCCTCCCGACGATACAGTACACGGTATATTCGTCACCCAGTTTGTTCAGTGCTCAGCGCTGTAGTCAAGTCGATTTTCTTGTAACTTCCAATCGGGCGCTATACACTACCTATTATTCTAACTTATTTGACGTTAGAAATCTAAATCAGCTGCATGTAACAGGAACTTTCCGACTTTTAACAGTCATCGTTACTTTGTTAAATATATGCCTTCAGTTAAAATTCCCCTTTATGTTTACATACCATGGGGAATACAGCTTTCATGATAAAATACTTTTGTGTGTAGCGTCGATGTTAGTTATCAAAATATGTTTACAGTTATTACATGTAGAGTATGTTTCAGTAAAATTGTTCACGTCAGGAAACGTTTCTGATGTAATTCTGTTTCCACCTAAATGAAATGTACAAAATGTACCCGCTAAATTGCTTGAACTATCTTGTCAGACTACATTAATTACTGAGATATCGGTATGAAACGAAGTAACAGTAATTTCTTCTTCTAGTAGTAACTATTGCTTCCAGTATAAGTTCAGCGGCGTTTCACTCTAGGAAAACGACTACTATTTTACGAGATATTAAAATATTTAGAAGTTATAACTTTTCATTTTGTACATGAAAACGATTGCTATCTTATAGTGATATTCGTGTTGTTACAGAGAACTGTCGCATCAAGTTGGTGTGGTACTGCATTTTGATCCAACTATATAGCCTCCTTACCAAAGATGAATAGTGAAAAATCTTTAAATGAAAACTGTCACTGATCACTGTTGGCTACTTGTGGCTGCAGTGACTCACCAATGGCAGGAAAATTCGTGGTATCTGAGGAGGCCTTAATCAGAATTAAACTGCATTAAAAGTAGAGCCCTTGTTCCTGCTAGAAACCAAGGTTCATGTAGAAATCTTACTTACGGATTCTTCCGTTACCTCTTGGTGAAACAATTCGATATTTAAAGTCGAATAACAAGTACGCAGTTTTGTCCTTCTGATTTTTGTTTATTTGAAACTGTTTTCAGCTTATTAAGACTTCTTCACGGAATAATAGTCTAGCATCTGTAAGGCATAATAGTTTTTAAGTAACCAAACAATATTGGTAAGGATATTATCAGTTGAATAGTGTATTAAGCGTCATGCTTGGTCCTTAACTTAGAAATTACACTTTAAGCAATAGAAATTGTAGAACACAATAAAAAATTAGAGATTGCAATATTGAAGGTAAGATGGTCTAATGATAAATTTTGCCAGTTCTTTACATTGGTTGAGAAACTCTAAACTAAGCACTATTCATTTATGGTGTGTAATTAATGGGTTTTTAATCATTTTAAACTAAACTTTAGGCAATGCACAGTGTAAATACATAACAATTGAAATACTAATGTTACAGTAGAACTAATTACGTGGTTAAGATGCCATATATTGTGAGGTCGCAAAGTTGGTTGAAAAACGTATAACTAAACACTAGTAACTTGTACAACAAATATGATTCAGAATCAAAGTATTTTTTTTTGTAATAGGCAATTAGATACAATTACATGGATTGCATCAAACGATGTCTATTGTGTACATTTAGAGAAATTATCCGACAAATTATTCAAAAACCTTAAATCACGCAATTACAGAACTTAAGAAGTGCTACAGCTCATATCCTATGCAACAGACGTATTAAGTAACAAGCGTGCGCACAAAATCACGTCCAATGACTGCAACGAACTGTATATTAATTAGGGCCATAACAACTTGGCCGACTGAACAAGAACGCAGCTGGATATAACATAAGACCAAGTCAACACAAATGTACAACATGTAACCAACAGAGAAACTAAACTAAGCCTGTCAGAAGCACTTCAGTTAAGCAGGCAGTTAGCTCAAAATCAATAACTGGTTCTAAATGATCATCTACAGCTGAGCAATCGCCATTTTTAAGATTCGGGAGATGTAACCGATCAGCCACATTCGCACAAGCTGGCACAATGACACATACTGCTACACAAAATTAAAACACAATGGAATTTCCTGTCCCTTACCTTGCGCACCCAACAAATTTCACCCATATAACTTGTAACAGTTTAATATTGTTAATTGTAACCATGTACCGTTTTTCATATTGCTGACTACATTAAAATGTTATTTAAAGAGTAAAATATCTTTCTTGCACCATTCACCATATAACCTGTAATGCTGTAAGATTCTGTATTTTAATGGTTGTGCGTAATACTGTAATAAAGGGCACGTTTGTTGCACAACATAAATGAAGAGCACTTACTTTAATAATTTTTAAGCCAATGTCAAGACATCAGAAAATTTAGCATTGTAATGATTTAATCAGTAATATTGCGCAGTTTCATTATTTATTGTGGTTAACGTTGTACAATGTGTAATGTATATTTTCAACTTTAAAAAACAAATTTGATGGAGATCAATCTATGCAAGTGATTGTATTTGTGCATCTAATGCTTGGATACCTAAGGACCACAGTCCCTTTTGGACGCTAGTCAATTGGTTATTGAAGTTGGCCTAATAAGATGAAAACTAGTTTGAAATAAGCGACAGTCAATAGAGCAATAAGAGTGTATTTTTTATTCAATCTTAATTCCATGTAGAAAATGGAACAGATTTGGAAACAGGCAATCGAGGTTAAAAATTGTTAAATAGTAAGTCTAATAAGAAGATGAACAATTACATTGAAAAACAACAACAGTAAAAGCTGCAAAAGGCAAACTACAAAAAGGGAATGTCATGAAAAAATTCCTTCATGTTGATGAATGTTAGAAACTCTCATTTGCAGTCCTGCAACAACGTCTTGACAGACCAAAGAAACCCTTCCGACGTCAATGCAACACGCTGGAACACTGGGATGGTTCAATCTTCCTGCGTCGTCTAAACTTATTAAGGTATTAAGTTTACCCAACGGAAAAATTTCACTAGCTTCAAATCAGGCGGGCGTGTAAGCCTACACTATTTTGATTTTTAAATCATTGGCTGTCTGGAACTACCCACTGAGCCAGCTCAACAGTGGAATATCAGTTACGATGAACGAAGGCACGGACAAAACAGCAGTCAGTCTCTGAGCGGTGACAGGTTCCGACCCAACCGGAATCGCACCCAGGCCCCTTCGGTAGCCAATCAGTCGCGCTGACCGCGCAGCTAACGAGGTGAACGCCTAGGGTAAGCCGTTTGCCCTCACTTTCTCTACAGGTACTAGGGCATATTGCTGCAACGCTTTCCTGTCCTCAAGTCAGTTGCGATTCGGGAACTCGTCATGCTGGTACCGCATACGCTCTCAATTGTGCTTCCTCCATCAGTGCACTTCGGTAAGTAACTGTGTGTATCATTCATCCGTCAAGATTTATGCGGTTCAAACATAACCAATCACGTAGTCTTATTACCCCACGGAGCGTTCACACTGCACTGCGACTGACGTTCAGCATGGACAGAGCTGGACCTCAGTGGCGCGAGAATCTGTTCTTCGTACATTCTCCTGTCCATAATATGTGAAGGTAGCTTCATCGGTAAACAAAATTCTTTGAAAATAGAATGTGTTTCCTTGATATCGCATCAGAACTGAGTGACAAAATTAAAAACATCTTCCACAATGACGCCAGATAATGTTTTCTACTGCTCCAGACAAGACAAATGACACAGAGGGCAGGTGTATATGCGCAAAATATGAACATTGTTTCGCTGACATATTCGAGAGGCAGTCAGAGTCTTCTGCGGCTAACACACATGGATGCCGGAGTCTGCCTCCGGCGGACGTTGTGCGAGAGGTCACGAGCTCACGTCCAGGCGGCCAAGCGGCGGTGGGGTGAGACAGACAAATCGCAGAAGAGTACTGAGACTACGTCGTTCGAAGGCAGCAACTGTAAGTAAGCGCATATTGAGTAAACAGTAAACATGGAAGTATTAAGGAAGAATACTGTCAGATGTACCTTCCTACATGGTTGCATCAAACCACGAACAATCGAGAGTCACGATTCGCATATTGTGAGGATAGATTTACCAGCAGGATATATTCATCGGTTTCGGTTTTGCTTAATTAATAGTGCAGTTTTTGTTAAACTCGGAACTATGATATAAAAGACTCATGTGCAAAACTACAAGAGAGGCAGATTTTGTGACTCTCCCAGGCAACATTATCAAGTCATCAATATCAGCAGCTGGATTGCGATTACGAAGCGTTACTATGGATAAAATTCCATTGGAAATGGAACATTCTGTTGGTACTGAAATTTTTTTGCATGGTTCTCGACATCAAACAAATGAAATAGACGATGAACACCCACTTCAGTGCTTTTTATGCTGTTCGAGTGCTCCGCTCTAATTAAGAGACATATGTGTCGTCTTTCATTAACTCTAGATTAGTACAGCCTCGTACAATGTATTATAGCAGTAGAGTATAAAGAACTAAATTTTTTTACCTAATTTGGTACGCAGCATATCATTAGAGATGTAATACTTCCATTGAATTAGCGCATAACCTAGAAATATGACTTCCTTTGCATGAACTGGGTGTAATACAATTTTCGGTGATTTACAAGCAACGTAACATTTTCCTCTAGGTCTCTATAGTTAATATGAAAGGATTTCATGCCGTGGTCACAAATGAAAGTCAACGGAATCCTTCGCTGTATATGGGCAAGTTGGTCACTTACACCCAACTTGTGTTCGTAGGCTCCAGCAACTACCATCAAATCGGAGCGTGAAGGGCAATTGCAACATGATAACGGAAACAACTTGTGCTGCTGTGACTAATAATTCAGTCAGCCTAGTGACCCTGTCTAGCAACATACTAGATCAATAGCCCAAAGACGAATATGAAGGAGGGGCAAGTGAAGTGAAGGATGTTCAAAACTAACAGTCATACGCACTGTCGAACCCCTTAGTGTACAGCCGAAAGCGTCACTGATACAGGATCCTTAGTTCCATTTGCAACTGTGAAGGATGTTTAAAACTAACAGTCTCACTCACTGTCGAACCACTTTGTGTACAGCTGAAAGCGCCACTGATACAGGATCCTTCTTTCCATTTGCAACCGTGAAGGATGTTTAAAACTATCAGTCACGCCCACTGTCGAACCATTTAGTGTACATGTGAACGCGCCACTGATACAAAAACCTTCATTCCATTTGCAACCTCAATCACAGCCGGCGAGTTTTCGGCAAAAGACGGAAGATACCGACTTTCGCGACGTAGACATGGTTCTCATAGACTCACGAACAGGAATCCCCAATAAGTACTGAAACTCTAAATGGTCCTCTCGCATCAATACATGAAATCATCGGACAATCTGTATAATCGTACATCTTTCTCTCAACCGGAAACACAGCAGAGACAGTAGCGGTCTCCACGAGCACTGACATCACGACAAGAGTTTTCTTCCAAAGAATAGAACACGAAAGAAACGAAAATTAGGAAATAAAATAAAACGTTGACTTGAGATCCTCCGATGTCAGTTAAAAATGGTACAAAAGCGAATGCAGCTGTGAACAAGTACACTACGTGAACCATAACCGAAAAATAAAACTCCACTCTCGGACTTGCGCTATGACCCAAAAATCCTCTGGTATGAACACATGACTCTTTAGGTGACAATCATGAGTGCACGGACATATCCATGGGATACAGTAAATATAAACAGCATATATTCTGCGACCAAGATGCTTGATTTGAAGGGCTGGGAGCAAAATCGTGGAAAGACGCAATGGCAGGCTCGAGTGGGAGCTGTTTCTCTAATAAGCAAAGGGAACCGAGAATGCAATTGAAGTTTAAGGATCTAAATGATAGTGTTATATTTTTTGAGGAATCTGGATCTCAGCATAATCCGTCTAGTGATGAAGAAAGCGAAGAAGATCATAATACCAGCCAGCTGGAGTGGCCGAGCGGTTGTAGGCGCTACAGTCTGGAACCGCGTGATCGCTACGGTCGCAGGTTCGAATCCTGCCTTGGGCATTGATGTGTGTGATGTCTGTAGGTTTCTTAGGTTTAAGTACTTCTAGGTTCCAGGGGACTGATGACCTCAGCTTTGAAGTCCTATAGTGGTCAGAGCCATTTGAACCATAATACCAGCAATGTAAGTACTTGGCTCAGTACATATTTAGGTTATGGTGTTTAACATGTTATGTTCTTAGAAAACTAGACACGTGCTTTGGTGATTTCTAAGATTAAAAAGTGTAATTTAAAACACTATTAAACTTCCTCTTATGCATTATAAACCGTTGAATTACATTCTGTGATCTGCTAAGTGTATTTTTTGAACTTACCATGTTTTGCACTTCCCTTGTGAAATGAACACTTGAGGAGGGCTACAATTCCGAAGGTAGTACGCCAATCACAGTTCATTGGAAAAAGAAGGAAAACACAGATGAATCTTAAAAGTACACAAATCATTACAGAACTATTTGAGATGCAGTAACAGAACACAGGGAGTGGTAATGAAAATATTCCTGTAAAAAAATTTGAAATTAACAATAGGAAGGGAAAGAAGCATATGAGTGTAGTGGCCTTGAGCACACAACGGTTAACAAAGGAATAATTTGGGGGGAAACGAGAAATAGGTCATGAGTCTGAGTGCAAGAAACAGTCTTTTGTCAAGATTACAGAAGAACTTAAAGGGGGAAAATTATTTTCAGAACACTGTGGCATGAAAAAACGTGATCTTCAGAATTCGTGTGGGTGATTCAAAGCCGTTCCAGTTAAACGTAGGTATACTAAGAAGGGCGACAGAAGTAGAATATTTATTAGTGAGGTACATACGGTTTTGAAGGATTCTGTGGAAGTGGTATTTTGTAAAGTAGCATTTGTAAACTTACAGGGACTTCAAACATCAAGGGGAAGGGATGACATTATTGTTAAGAAACCAGCTCTAGGTCGGGACACCCCTCCTTTGAACCAGACAGGCCCTTTTAAAACTAGGAATAATGCTTTTAGTGACGATCAGAGAAAGTATGTAATATTAACAAGATTCCGAAATACGGAAGTCATTTCACCTGGATACATAACCCCATGGTTTATATTGGAGTTGAACAATCAATTAGAAGTATTTGTGATGATTACATCAATCATGTCTGCAAAAGAAAATGCAGTAGAGCGATTTTCGTACGACAAGTACAGAAAAATCTTCAGAACACTGAATACATATTTGAAGCAACCAAAGGGAGACATGTGAAGAACAGGTGACACACTTTCCCGGATAATCAAAGACTGCAAATAAAAAAGTGAAACTAATGAACCCAATGAGTTAGAAGATTAGCAAGATTCGCACCGTAGGAGAGCACAAGCTCGATTTCCAAAAATAAAAAGAATCTAGATATTGCCAAAGCTGAAGAAGATACTTATTCGTTCACACTCGACCTTCATCAAGCACTACCTCCTCATAAACTGAGTACTGGTATGGTGTTTTATTCCAGGAAATCGTGGTGCTAAAATTGTTGTGCACATGATTGCAAGTGTGGACTTGGTTACTTCTGTATTTGGGATGAACGAACTGCTTTTAAAGAAGCATATCGTGAAAGTTAATGTGAGAGGAAAGAAAATTGTTTGGATAGGTGATAACTGTGATGTCTAAAAGAAAAATCTGTCTATAGTAGCTTTATTGTCATGTATCAAGTAGAACATCATATCCATATATCAGGCTTTCTTACAATATAACATATTTAGCTTAATTTCCCCATTTCAGGAAATACAATGCTTACTTCCGACCAAGATTTTTGCCATGTAGAATGCTATGTAAGAAGAAATGCCCCACAACACTGGGGAGAAATTATAGAATAATCTTCTCAAGGAAAGAAGTTAATAGTAACAAGAATGATGCAGATGGATTTCGTAGATCTGGAGAAAGGCTGAACAAAAGGAACCTACTCAATTAAAAGATGCAGTTGCCTTCTCATGGATGATCCAGTGAAGTTTAAGATTAAGTACCAATATAATGTGATCGACGAAACTATAAATCTTTGTCCAAGAGGTCAAGCTGAAACACTAGAAAAGGTCGTACAATGATGAAAGAAAATTTAGATCCGATTATGACAGACATTTTATCCCTGGAAGATAAGGTTCCAAGCATTCTCTTATAACAATATTACAATAAAATGAAGATAGGTCACAGACCAGAAGTAGACTTAGGTGAAGAGAACTGTCCTTCAATAATAACTAAAGAAACATAAATAGGTCCATTCATATATATTGCAGTATCAATGTTCACTTTATCTGTCCTATTTCTCAAAGTAAACGGGTGTGAAAAAAATGCCAGGATATGTTACAGAACCCAAATTTATGAAATAGTTATAGACTGAATATGTTTATTAGTATTAATTAAGGTTTATGTCATACCAATAATCTCTTAGAAGAGAAAAATACGTACACACTTAAATATTAAGTATATCTCTTACACCATTATTAAGATATTGTGAAATTCAAAAATTTTGGGTTATGGTGTAATATTTTCAACAGATATTACTTAACACTCATTCCTTAAGAATTACGTGACGTTAAACTTACAGTAATTTCCCTGTTATTAAGATTACTTTTATACGTGTCTCTGTTTGTAGAGATAATTTTATCCTCAGTTGATGTTCACGCAATAATGATCAAATGGGCCCATATTATTACAAACAACTTTTCATATTAAGAAGATAAGACAGTTGTGTGTTACTCAGTGTGACAGATTACATTATTCTCCAGAATTAAATAATATATATAAATGAGCCTTTACACTGAAATACCATAATTATTAATATTAAAAAACACGGTAACCGACATTTCGGATGAATTTTCGCATGGAAAACATGATAAGCCACTCAAAATAGTTAGAAAATATTAAAGACATTATTCTAATTTAATAAAATGCTTCTCTATATTTAACTGTCATTACTCTCAATTTTCCAGCTTACAATGTGTAATGTAAATTTCAGGACGAAGAAAGCTGAGTTATCATGGATCTTGATTTCCTTTGGGGTACCATGTTCTTGCCCAAAGCCCTTCAGTTGTGGAACCATTTACGGGAAACAGATGTCGATATCACATATTTACAGGAAGTATGCTCTCCTGACGCTGCAAACGCCACCGGATTCGACTTATGTCAAGGCAAGGAATATCCTGCGCACTTGTACATGTCTCCCATATGGAAGAGGCAACAAATGCCTACTCTTTGATCAAATGTTATTTTATGTCCCATCACGGTCAGGAGCTTGAGGCGAGAGAAAAAAATTCCTTAAGATGCATCAAATGCAGCTTATTAAAAATTTCGGAGCGCACACGATTATAGTGAGCGATTTTAACTGGATGAGTCCTAATTTTAACTTTTGTGCCGAACTGGAAGGAATTACGGCCAAAATACTGTTGGTGGATGTGTGGTGCCAATGGAAACTCATAAAATCAGCCTTTATTTGCGTCACAGTTACAGGGGTTAGCAATCTTGATAGAACATACGCTCAGATGCAAATGGTGGCGGGTATAGCAGACTGTGAACTACAGCATACACACATACACACTATGTGATGAAAAGTGCCCGGAAATCTGTATGAAAATGACTTACAAGTTCGTGGCGCCCTTCGTCGGTAACGCTATAATTCAATATAGTATTGGCCCACCGTTAGCCTTGATGACAGCTTCCACTCTGTTCGGCATTCGTTCACTCAGTTGCTGGAATGTTTATTGGGAAATTGCAGCCCATACTTGACGGAATGCTGCACTGAGGAGAGGTATCGACGTCGGTCGGTGAGGCCTGGCGCGAAGTCAGCTTTATACAATGAAAATCCAAAATATCATGGTCTGTGTCTTCGGCTTTTAACTTGTTTTTTAAAAGTCCCACCATAATTATATTTGTTCCACAGAAAGCTCTGGCCCCAACTATTGTAATGTTTACCATTATGTTCCAGGATAACCACTTGTTTCCACACAACTAACAACAAATTCTAACAAGTCCTGACCAGTGGTTCTATCTTTCATGGATACTATAACCAGTTATTCATCGGTGATGACGAAATGTTCTTTAATTCCACGGATAAAGATGACTACTTGTGCAGTGTCTTCAATCTCTGTGCTTTCGTCCATTGCCAGTGAAACCAAACAATTTCTTCGCTCACAGTCTTTAGCTGGTCTGCAAGTTGGTCACTAATTAAATCAATCCACAACGCTATAGACCTCCTTGACAACTAAACGCTCTCCAATATGGTTTTAACCTCAGGACACACTACACTTGCACACTACCATGAACTGTTTAATAAACTTGCCATCCGAAAAAGGTTAGTTTCGTTTAGCAAGATTATAGGCGACCTTGAAACTTGCTTCTGTAGCACTATTTTGAAGCGGTGTTTGCTTAGTAAATAACGCTTGTTGCTTCTTCAAGCGTTTCACGAACTATGCTGCTTTTATTTTTCGTTCTTCGTCTGAAAGTTTGCAGTTAATGTCACTGTGGTTTGTTTCGTGATGTCGTTTCAGATTGTACTCCTTAATACGGCAACTGCATCATGGCATAATAAAAATGCGGCTTTATATCCTGCATCAATAAAGAAATATTTCCTCGTCCAGTCTTCATGAAACAAACGTCATTTATCACCGACTTTACGCTTCTTCTTAGGAGTCATGATTTCACTGAAGTATATATATATATATATATATATATATATATATATATATATATATATATATATATATATATAACGTTGTACTGCTGCACAGACTAAACACAAGTAAACCATATGAAAGAGAAGAAAATTGCTCTGAACGTCGTACTATTCACTCGGCGCGGGACCAATACAGCGCTCCCATCTGATTCATCAGATACCGCTTGGAACATAAATTTGTGCCAATAGAAGGATGCACAGTGCTTTCTTTATTCCGTGGCCGTGGCGGCTGATGGTAGTGGTCCCGTAATCCACCGCACCCACACTGACTGCGTGACTGTAGAGACATCTGTCGGTAGTACGCACTACCAAGTAGCGCAGACGCTCGCGGATGTTTTAGGTCGCGCGGGGAAGGTAAATTTTGTTTTTCCTATGAATTTTGTAAATGTCTTGGCGGGCCACACAAAGCCCCTCCGCGGCTACATGCGGCCCGCGGGCCGCCATCTGCCCACCCCTGCTCTGCAGACATACTTCCATGAAAGAACCACTAGCTTAAGGTACATACCTTCAAACTTTAAAAACGATTTGATAATCCCAACTACCACAGAAGTCAGAAACTTTTAGACATAATAATACCCAAAAATTTGCTCGAAAACGTTATAACTGCATTTCACTACCACAAACTACGTGAGGAACAATAGGCTGATGGAAGGTGTCCTGATGGACGATCAGTTTGAGGACCCGAGGAATATTTGAACACCTGAGCCAATACAAACTAAGAATTCTCCTAGAGGACAGACTGAAGAAAAAGGCAAATTTACACTGGGGTGATGAAATTCATGGGACACCTAATAACCTACTTTTGATCGGCATAATGCAACAGCTCGACATGGCGTGGACTCAACAAGTCGTTGAAAGTCCCCTGCAGAAATATGCAGCCACGCTTCTTCTATAGCCGCTGTTAATTTCGGATGTTTCGGAGGTGCAGAATTCTGTACACGATTTTACTTCTTGATTATAGCCCGTAAATTTTCGATGGGATTCGTGTTGGGTGATCTGGATGGCCGAACAATTCGCTCGAATTGTCCAGAATGTAATTCAAACCGACAGCAAACAATTGTGCTTTGCGTCAATTCCATTGTTGTTTGGGAACATAACGTCCATGAATGGCTGCAGATGGTCTCCAAGTAACCGAACATAACCATTTCCATTCAGTTATCGGTTCTATCGGACCAGAAAACCCAAGTTCGTTCTAAGCCAGCACAGCCCACACTTTTATGGAGCCACCACCAGCTTGTCTTGTTGACAACTTGGGTCCTTGGTTACTCGAGCGCTAGCGTTAGCTCTTACCAACTGAAGGAGGGACTCGTCTGACAAGGCCACGGTATTCCAGTCGTCTAGCGTCCAACAAAGGGTGGTCAGGAGCCCAGGAGAGGCACTGTTGGCGATGTCGCGCTGTTAGCAAAGGCACTCGCGACGGTCGCCTGCTGCCTTAGTACATTAACGCCACATTTCGCAGCACTGTTCTAATGCATACGTTCATCGTACGTCCCACATTGACTTCTGAGACCATTTCACTCAGAGTTGCCCGTCTGTTGGCACTGAAAATTCTATAAATTCTATACAAACGCCGCAGCTCTCGGTTGGTAAGTGAAGGTCTTCAGCCACTGCGTTGTCCATGGTGAGAGGTAATACGTGGAACTTGTTGTGCTCGCCATACTCATAACACTGCGGTTTTCAGAATATTGTATTCTGTAACGATTTCCGACATGGAATGTCCCATGCGTCTAGCTACAACTACCATTTGTCGTTCAGATCTGTTAATTCCCGTCATGGGGCCATAACCACTTTGGAAAGCGTTTCACATGAATGCCTGGGTACATACACACACACACACACACACACACACACACACACACACACACATATATATATATATATATATATATATATATATATATATATATATATATATATATACTCCTGGAAATGGAAAAAAGAACACATTGACACCGGTGTTTCAGACCCATCATACTTGCTCCGGACACTGCGAGAGGGCTGTACAAGCAATGATCACACGCACGGCACAGCAGACACACCAGGAACCGCGGTGTTGGCCGTCGAATGGCGCTAGCTGCGGAGCATTTGTGCACCGCCGCCGTCAGTGTCAGCCAGTTTGCCGTGGCATACGGAGCTCCATCGCAGTCTTTAACACTGGTAGCATGCCGCGACAGCGTGGACGTGAACCGTATGTGCAGTTGACGGACTTTGTGCGAGGGCGTATAGTGGGCATGCGGGAGGCCGGGTGGACGTACCGCCGAATTGCTCAACACGTGGGGCGTGAGGTCTCCACAGTACATCGATGTTGTCGCCAGTGGTCGGCGGAAGGTGCACGTGCCCGTCGACCTGGGACCGGACCGCAGCGACGCACGGATGCACGCCAAGACCGTATGATCCTATGCAGTGCCGTAGGGGACCGCACCGCCACTTCCCAGCAAGTTAGGGACACTGTTGCTCCTGGGGTATCGGCGAGGACCATTCGCAACCGTCTCCATGAAGCTGGGCTACGGTCCCGCACACCGTTAGGCCGTCTTCCGCTCACGCCCCAACATCGTGCAGCCCGCCTCCAGTGGTGTCGCGACATGCGTGAATGGAGGGACGAATGGAGACGTGTCGTCTTCAGCGATGACAGTCGCTTCTGCCTTGGTGCCAATGATGGTCGTATGCGTGTTTGGCGCTGTGCAGGTGAGCGCCACAATCAGGACTGCATACGACCGATGCACACAGGGCCAACACCCGGCATCATGGTGTGGGGAGCGATCTCCTACACTGGCCGTACACCACTGGTGATCGTCGAGGGGACACTGAATAGTGCACGGTACATCCAAACCGTCATCGAACCCATCGTTCTACCATTCCTAGACCGGCAAGGGAACTTGCTGTTCCAACAGGACAATGCACGTCCGCATGTATCCCGTGCCACCCAACGTGCTCTAGAAGGTGTAAGTCAACTACCCTGGCCAGCAAGATCTCCGGATCTGTCCCCCATTGGGCATGTTCGGGACTGGATGAAGCGTCGTCTCACGCGGTCTGCACGTCCAGCACGAACGCTGGTCCAACTGAGGCGCCAGGTGGAAATGGCATGGCAAGCCGTTCCACAGGACTACATCCAGCATCTCTACGATCGTCTCCATGGGAGAATAGCAGCCTGCATTGCTGCGAAAGGTGGATATACACTGTACTAGTGCCGACATTGTGCATGCTCTGTTGCCTGTGTCTATGTGCCTGTGGTTCTGTCAGTGTGATCATGTGATGTATCTGACCCCACGAATGTGTCAATAAAGTTTCCCCTTCCTGGGACAATGAACTTTCAGGAAACATAATTCACACACAAATAAAGAAAAGATGTTATGTGGACGTGTTTCCGGAAACGCTTAATTTCCATGTTAGAGTTCATTTTAGTTTCGTCAGTATGTACTGTACTTCCTCGATTCACCGCATTGATTTCATACGGGATACTCTACCTGTGCTGCTAGAATATGTGCCTTTACAAGTGCGACACATCATGTGGTTCATGCACGATGGAGCTCCTGCACATTTCAGTCGAAGCGTTCGTACGCTTCTCAACAACAGATTCGGTGACCGATGAATTGGTAGAGGCGGACCAATTCCATGGCCTCCACGCTCCCCTGACGTCAACCCTCTTGACTTTCATTTATGGGGGTATTAGAAAGCTCTTGTCTACGGAACCCCGGTACCAAATGTAGAGACTCTTCGTGCTCGTATTGTGGACGGCTGTGATACAATACGCCATTATCCAGGGCTGCATCAGAAGTAATAAAATGAGCTCTAACATGGAAAGTAAGCGTTTCCGGACACATGTCCACATAACATATTTTCTTTTTTTGTATGTGAGGAATGTTTCCTGAAAGTTTGGCCGTACCTTTTTGTAACACCCTGTATATATAGGGCGAGGTAGAATGTTTGTGCTATTTTTCATTAAAGAGGTATAAAGCCGTCTTTGGTTTTTTTAAAAGGATCCCTATGTTAAATTTTAGCGTGACATGATGTGCATAAAAAAGAAGGTTTCAAGTATGTGTATATCATAATTTATAGGCGAAATGTTTTTGAGACACAGATATATTCTCTTGTTGTGTTTGTCCTTCGAAGCGGCACTGTCCAATGCGACCTTTCCTGTTGTGTTGATTATATGGTAAACGTCACGAGTCCGTCCTATCACAACCACGCCCATTTACTCGACAATAGTAATACATACTGCGATATTTTGCGCAAAAATCAACTCATCATATCGCGGAAATATTATTCACTTATTTGACAGCTGTGATACCACATACAGCATTAAAATACAACAAGATGTTAATACATTTTACGTAACACAAATACAAGTGTAAATGAGTATGGCCTTGTTGGTCACAATTATTTCGTACGTATTTGCTTTTTATTCGTAAATATTTGCTATTGATGACGATACGAAGCAAATACACACAAAGATGCAAAATACATACTGTACATGGTACAAAACAATGCTTCCCCTCTGCTGCAATCCTCATTTGCAGTCGCCGTTCGAATGATTTTGAACTGCTGCGAGGGTGTCACGTGAGATATCATCGCAAGCTTCTATGATACGTTGCTTCACATTATCTGGCGTGGACGGTATCTGAGCATAAACTTTATGTTCGATTTCTCCCCACAGAAAAAAATGAAGAGGAGGCTATCAGGAGCCCGGGCTGGCCACTTCACTTCAGCACGTCGTCCTATCCAATAATCCGGGAACTTTTATTTAACAGCTCTGTAGCCACACGGGATGAGTGAGTAGGACAGCTTTCATGTTGAAACGTCATGCGCTGACCCATAGCTAGTGGTACCTCTTCCAGGAAAATGGGCAGAAAGTATCGCAGGAACTGTGAATAGTTAATGCCATTTAGTGTACCCAGAAAGAACGACATTTCCAACGATGCCACAACGGACGTTAACACTCCACGGTTGCTGATGCTGTACCTGCTGCAACCAATGAGGGAGCTCTATTGACAAGTAATGCATATTATACAAATTCACATTACCGTGGTTGGTTAAATTCGCTTCGTCAGTAAAAAGCACCCGTTGAGAAAACGTTGGATCATCTTTTGGGCGCTGCAGAGCAAACCGATATAATTCCGGGCAGCATTAGAAATCCACACCGGAGAGTGCTTGATGAAACGAAACGTGAAACGGGCAAAATCTATGCCTGTGTAATATGTTTAGAACACTTCTCTGACTTACACGTCGCGACGAAACAATATGCGCCAACGCTAGAACGCCCACTTTATGTACCTCGCCAGTTACAGTTTTTCTGCCTTGTCCTCTGTATGGCGGTCCATGATCCAGATTGAAGTAGTTTCTTGCAGATACATGCAGGAAGGTGGCGCGTAGACGTCGTTAAACTGCGAGCTTCTGTAAAAGATCGACATTATTGGAGCTTCTGCGTTCATTTACACTTGGTATACTTTTGTTGTTGTTTCTGACACGCTCTGTGTACCATGGTGATGAGCTCCGTCGTTTGTTAGTTTATTTGACGTAAATGTGTCAATTGCTCTCCATACAATTTTTTCGAATTTAAATCACATCTGGTCTACACTTACGTAGTCAATTTGAAAGGAGTGGAGGTTGTCTCTGAGGGAGGCACCAAATGAATTTTAATCTGCGTTTTTTGATTAATATGTATCTCATTTAGCTTTGGTGGATTTGGTACTTACGGTATTCAGTCTCGCTACGACAGCCCTGTGTTCACTAATTCCTGCTTCGGTTTTGATGATTGGTATTAGCTTAGGATTATTTGTTGTTAGGAAGTGAAGTATGTTTTCACAACCGTTTACGATTGGCGATGACTCATTAACTGACTTCTCGACATAATTTTCAAATAATGCGTTTAGCACAGTTCCCGATGATGATTTATGCGTACCTGTGGATTTAAAAATGTGTTTTCGCCAACATATCGAGAGCAAATCAAAGTCAGCACGAACTATAGTTGTATGGGCCAGGTAAGTGTTTCCAATTGAACTGAAATTTTCTTTGAATCTTTCAGCAGTTGTATCACCTGAACTGAGAGGACGGTAAAAGGGTCCATTTATAATTTTATTCCGGTTGCCAAAAATGACCTCTGCTCATACTAACTTGCAGGAACTATTCTTCTTAATGTTTCGATTTTTCCCGTCGGAGTAGTTACTAAGTGGTAACGACGGTTCGAAGACTGTTGGAACGTGCTGTGTATTGCTGTATGTGGTCTATTTTATTTGTGCAGAGAAAACTGCAGTGCTGCAGAACTGTTGGCGGTAAAGAGCAAGGGTGCTCCATGCATAGCGGAATCTCTCTAAATGCGGAATTCGCATGCTCGAAGATAATGTAATGGATCTGCACTGTTCACACTGGTATGTACACAAGCAAATCGTCAAGTGCTCGCAGACATAGAAACAGCAACAGATTTGCAACTTTTTCATTTAAACAACACGTTATTATTTTAGAAACTTGTTAAATAAATAATGACATTATTTGCAAGAAGTTTAGTTGTTGAGATAAGAGCTCTTGAGTAACTGAAGAGAAAACTTGTTCAAAATCGAACCTAAAGATGTGAAATAATAATCATGATTTTATGGTACATTCTTCAATATACATTTCTACGCACATAACTTTCAATAATAGTATTTACGGTATTTGATTTAAAACTGTAATTTTAGTGATCTTTTCGTGTTTGTATGTCCTTAAGGAACAAATAATGTTTGCTGTTCACCCTTGAGAAGGCTACATATAGTTGTCCGTGCGTAAACTCCGAACTTCGTAAATAAAACCCTGTTCTTTGAACCGTTTGACTCTGTGACTTGTTTATAGCGATCATAAATGTAATTTTAATAGACAATTGTCTTCTTGTCAGCTGAAAATACGTGCTTGAATTAGATGTTACTGAGTGTATCCGTGGTATTACAACAGTTTTACCTATGTCAATCAGCTGAGCAGTAATTGTCCATGCATTGAGTTTTGTTACAAACATGCATGCTCCGTTGACCAAGTTCTATTTAGCGTCCAAGTTTCTTATCAACATGAGAATAATACTTCAGGTGCTGATGACCTCGATGTTGAGCGCCCATAATCCCCAACACACACACATAATATTTTACTTTAGTTTAAGTTCATGCGGCGGTAATCCTCTTGGATTTAATGAATGTAAGATCCCTATCGAATGTTTTTCCATTCAGAAAATATATTCTTTTGAAAAAGTCAACCTGAACGCTGGACAGAGATAATGGGCTACTGCAGTGTTTACGGTTAATATCTATTACTGTACTGCGTATAAAATATGCAGTTAAAACGGGACTTGTAATAAGATAACATGAAAAGGGAGTTTAGCATTTATGATTAATGTTATAGCTTCTTAAAATTTAGTTACGAAGCTGGGCATCCATGATCCGCTTCTGCCCATAATGGTTAAAAGTCTCTTTTACATTAAAAGTTTATGCAAATAGTTCATTTGGCGCATTATTGGTATGCAGCGTCAGAAGCTGGTTAACAAACTTTTCTGATGATAACTCATTCATCCCTCCCATAATTAGCATGTGTTGAGAAAGAGGGATACTGTCTTGGGAAATACTGTTTGTGATGGTATCATATAGTACGAACTGTTGCTACTACTCCAGACCACTTGTTTGTACAGAAACCTTGTGTCAGCAGTTCCTTCCCTCTCTGGGAATCTGATAGCAATTGATTAAGAGAAATAAGAAATTGGAAAAAATTTATCCCTCTGAGGATGCAAATACTGTGATACACCACCTCTAGCGTATTAATGGCCTCACTTCGGCAAGGAGGAGTGCCCACAAGTTTCTTCTGATATATATCGTCGTATGGATAGCAAACGACTGAGATATTAAGTTCTATGCTTCAGTCACACTTTTAACTAGCCCAGCCTTTTCCTAGGGTTTCCTATCGGGTGATTTAACCAGACAGTCAAGTGGCGTCTGAGTGCTCGTCTAACCAGTCATGTGTATGAGCAGCACTTTGAACACGGCTGATCTCATTTGCCAAGATAGGAGTGAGCACAGTATACACTTAAGTAAGATGTAGAGGAAAAGGCAACACTTGTTGAAATAAGGTTTCTGGTTCATATTTACTTTAAACTGAATGAACGAAAGCGAGGGATGATGAGAGTTTAAGATCTCGTCGACATCGTGTTTATTAGTGGCGGAGAGAAAGCTCGAATTCATGGGAAATAAAGAAGACAGATTGGAAGATTTAGATGGGTCAATCACTTAACTAATGAGGAGGTACTACACGTAATTGGGGAGAAAACAGACTTGTGCCACAAACTGACTGGAAGTAGACATCGGTTGGTAGGACATGTTCTGAGACATTAAGGGGCCACCAATTTAGTACTGGAGGGGAGCATAGGGGGTCAAAATTATGGAGGGAGACCAAGAGATGAATCCAGTAAGCATATTCGGAAAGATGTAAACTGCAGTAATTACTCGGAGAAAAAGAGGCTCGCACAATATGGATAGCTGCATCAAACCAGTTTTCGGACTGAAGAACACAACAACAATGGCGAACTAAATCGGCCGTGCGTTATTCAAAGGAGCAATTCTGAAATTTGCCTCAATGATTTTTGGAAATCTCGGAAATCCTTAGTCTAGATATCCGGATGCATAATAAATCGAGGTCTTGCAAAATCGAGTCCAGTGCCTGAGCCACTCCTCTCGATCACTTACTGAACGAGTGAACCCAAGGCATTGCACGGAAACCAACCTAAACACATAACTAAACTGCTTCTAGAATAGACTACACCGTCAATGCACGGCAGGTTAAAAGCCTCGTCGAGCCGCTGTGCATTACACACCTTGCATCATTTTAAAAGAGTCATATAGCGACTCTTCTCACTACACTATGCACCTCGAGTCAGATACTACACTATGTGCCTCGAGTGACCTTCAGCCTAGTATCGTCTGTTGTTTGACCGAAGGAAGACGTGGAACTTCACACGTCAATGTGAGCAATGGCCTTTTTCGTAGTACTCAACTTCATAAGTCTGTCGCATGTAGTTGCCTTCGTAACGTCTGATCGCAGACTTTTGGAAGAACGACCTGCATCCAATGACTCTAGCATTTCCTGATATTGACGTTGACCGGTTACACTGTTCTGCGGTCCCCTTCGGTTAGGGATCATTTTAGTCTCATTATTCTTATTGTGGGCAGGGTGGTCGGTTCTGTTTCAGCCTCAGCTCTGACAACTCACTTTATGGCGATCATGTATATGTCGAAACAAGATAGCTCCATTTTGCCACGTCCCTATGTCGACCCGACTCGTAGCATTGATTCTCTGTAACCTCCCGCCAGATGTTCACCACTTGACTGCCATGACTTAAGGAAACGTTGGAAGATCTCACTGCCTTCTTGTTTTAGTCCTACATTATTTCAAGCACTTCAAAGTAACAAGTAAACTGTTTTGGGAGGGGGAGGGGGAAGAGATCCGTAATACCGAACAATCAGAAGATGCAAATACGTTGCAAGCAAGTGAGTAACACAATGATTGCAAGAGCAGTAGGTTTAAGATGGAACTCTGAGATTTCCAGTGAACGGCCTCTCACGGGACGTGGAAATGCAAGTGAACAAGAAGTTGCTGACGTCACAGCACGGAATTCCACGTTCCTCTACACTGCGGAGCGTGAAATATCGACTCCAGCATGTCATATTTTTGTCTCGTGGGTAGTAAATTGGCCAACGAGACGCAGCATTATTTTACGTCACAAGATGAACATAGGACCTGCCATAGTGTATGGCATTACACATCGTATTTGGTGAGTTTTCTTTCTCATGGCGTACGCAGTATGAACATAAATTATGTCAAAGCACCTGCAAATTGAGGATCTCTCGAAAACGCGTTGTTTTACATGAGATTTATTACGATAAAATGCGAGGAAACTACATATCGATAAGTAAAGGCCTCCAATAGCAAGTGAATTTTGTGTTATAAATTGTGTGCTATGAAATTGTAACGTTTCAGTGCTACGGCACGAAGATGATCAATCAAAGGCGAATATTTTTGGCACAACTTGTACATTAAATAACAGATAATGACATTATACTGAGAGATGACAATGTGTATACCTGTCTCTGGGCTTATGGACTGGCTCATATTTCTTTCTTGCCCGTAAATATGTTTTTCAGTGATGGTGAGGAGCTTCCATTGGAATGAAGTTACGATACTGGTCTCGACCTTAAAATGAATGCGATCAAGTGCGTTATTTCAGACCGATAACACGAATATAATGGGCACGTGCATGCTGATATTAACCGCTCTACCGGAAGCATTTTCAATTTAAAACCATAAATAGGATGGAAATTCCACAGAGTTACTCGTATTTATCTCTGATCGCTATACATCATGATTCATATGTATAAAATTTTCTCACAATTACGTCAATAAGAAAATTTGTGTGATTTAAACTCATAAGTTTTCTCATTGCAGTCGAGAAATACTCGTTTCTCTGTTGGAGAGCTGTACAGTGGTAATGTTTTGATAAGATCCATAGAGGAAAGTAACAGAAAGTGGTTGGGAATTGGTGTGGAGTGGTAAGGTACAGGGACGGAATAAGTTCACGAAAACATAAACAAATTACTATATTTAAACAGGAAAAAAAGATTTCACACACAACAGACTATGAGACAAAATTAAGAAATCCTCAGATAAGAACAGCACCTACCACCAGAATTTATTGATGAGATTTTATCAAATTGTGACTGATGGCAGAATTTACGGAAATTGATACATAGCATAGTACACGCTTGCGATTTTATGAAGGCAACACTCAGCAGTTTTAATACATACAGATTGATGATATAAGCAGCAAGCATCAACACCATCAGTATTTATAATTGTGACTTCAGATAAAGAGAAATTGGCTCGGCAATTTTGAGCAAGCATTGACAACAAAATTTAATACAGAGTCTTAAGAAAACCAAATGCTCACTTGAATTAAATGTAGCACAAATTTAAGCAGCATGCGTACCAAAGAGTCATAAAAAACTATGAATAATTTATATCGATTATGGATGAGGCTGTGACGAATAAAGGTTTATTGAAAATTTCTGCAACCAATAGCCTTATGTTTTGTTCTTTAATCTTTTATTATTTCCATTACCGGTTTCTAAACGCCTGGCGATTCATCATCAGATTGTACATATTTATTAATTGTCTGCAGCAATGCAGAAGTCGTGTAGAATTATTAGTATGCATTGGTTGGATGTTGCGTACACATTCATTGTTTTCTAGAACATTATGTACACCAACATCCAACTAACGAATACTCATTATTCTACATGAGTCGCACACTGCTGCAGACAATTAATAAATATATACCAACTGATGATGAACCGCTGGGCAGTTCGAAACCGATAATGGAATAATAAAAAAGTTGAAGAAGAAAACAGAAGGCTCCTGGTTGCAGTAATTTTCAAGAAACCTTTGTAACAACTATTGACGTAATTAAAATTTAATATAGCACAATTTAAGTGATAGCTAAATTTAATTCATAATGGCTGGTCCATCAAAACACTGGAGCAAAGACATTTACTAGTAACGGGCCAGCAAAGTCTTCTTAAATAATAAAATTCGCACCAAACCGTACACATATTCAATCAGAAAACTTATGGTATACTAGTGAATTAGTACAAACGCACAAAAAATTGGTTAGGGAGTGGAGGTGGATGGTCAGAGTTGCTATGTCAGCAGGTTGGCCACTGTGACCTAGCGGTTCTAGGCGTTTCAGTCCGGAACCGCTGCTGCTGCTACGGTTGCAGGTTCGAATCCTGCCTCGGGCATGGATGTGTGTGATGTTCTTTTGTAAGTTAGGTTTAAGTGGTGGACTGGTGAACCGTGTTGAAGCTCCGCCAGCAGCCACTAATATCAATGTTCTTCCAGAAGGACGACGTTGAAAAAATGTGAAGTGTCGACAGGTAGCTACAATTACAATTTCAGTGCTGCTGAGCAGAGCAGTGGCGGTATACATATTGTTAAGATTTGAGTCCGTACACGTTATGTTAGCACAAGCCAAATGTTACGTCCTTGCTGCTAATAAGAAATAGGTGGACGGTGGTTGAAGGATCCGTCGCTATAGGAATCAGGACAGGCAAGAAAAAGGCTAATTGGCACAAGTGCAATTTAAATAAATGCAATTTACTCAACTTGTGAGTGAAGGAATGCTACACTGTTAACAACTTGTGGCAGCCGTGGCTAGCTATAAGCAGAGTCCCGAAACGTGTTTGTGTATATGTACACTGATTGTTTGCCGGTAGAGCTAAATGTGAAGCTACGAAACTACGTACATGAAATGCGTTTAACTTTCTAAAACTATGTTACATGGGTTTCGTGACCAAGCAAAGGGAAACGTTGCACGTGCCAACAGACCAAGAAATTCCTAATCTTAAGAGTGAGGATTTCCACGTCGTTAGAGGCGTCGTGGACAAAACAATAAGTAGTCTGAGGATGACAGCGAATATGACTGTGGTGAAACACAAGAATAGAACCATCAGTAAAATACTAAGAATGTAGATTCGTCTATGGCGACTTGGGTAATACCAAGAACACTGCAAAACTGGAGAAGGTATTAGAGGATACAAAAAGAAGGGAGACAATTGAACTGAAAGTGGGGAAAAGTTGGTACGAAGTAAAAGCACGCAGTTTTAAAAACGAAAATTACTGAGTAACAGCTTGAAGGAAGTTTAGATATAGTGTGTATTACCAAAGTAGTAGGTTTACTCAGAGGATCAAAATAGGTATAGTGATGAAGATGATGGTGGCAATTGGAAGGCTGAGCTAAATAAGCATTAGTCAAAAAAAGTAAGCAGCAAAATTAGTTTTTCAAAGTACCAGGGCGAATGTTCCAAGGTAAACAACACTCTGGAAATCATTATTGGGGCAATTACAGCATTCTAATTTAGCAGAATAATTACCCGAAGTATCGGGGAATTCAATATACAATGCCGTTAGATCGATCAAGGTTGACGTGGTTAAGAACAAGGACTTTCCACTGCTGGACAAGATGTTACACATCAAAAAAAATACGGAATTGGTCAGAAAGTGGCGACGTAATACAAGCCCACAGTTTCAAAAAGGGAAGTTGATAAGTAACATGCTGATTTACAAAGAAAGTTTACGTATAATAACTATTACAAATTCAATAGGCTTACTTTGAGGAGCAAAATATATACAGGGGTGCAGGCAATGGTGGCAATGGGAAAGCTGAACTGAATAAAAATTGGTGGAAAGTGTTAAACAGCTAATCTAGTTTATTAGAGTAAAAAAGCGTATGGTCGAAGTTAAGCAATCCAACGGATATGATTATTGCGGAAGTTAAAAAGCATTCTAATTTAGCAGCGGAGTTACTTCATGTACCACTGCACGTCAATAGTAAAGATATAAGGCTTCCAGAATGGGTAAGTCTGAGAAATAAGCAAGAATAAATGGAGAAAAGTATTGTTTCCGAGGTATAAAGAAACACAAAGTGGATCACATCGAATGTGAAGGAGTATCAACAGAATGAGAAACAATAACTCTAAAAGACGCTCTCGAAGAGTAAAGGTCACAACATTAAGCCGATTCAGTAATCTTTAAATTCGACGACTGTGAACCTGACGTCCCGTGATAATCGCGGCACTGTGGAGATACTGTCCCATTCAGAAGGTGGAGCAAAAGTTGGGAGTCAGTTATCTCGCTGTGGGCGAGAGAGCGCCGAAGACAGCGAAGGGGAGGCAGCCAGTACCGCCGGTGTCCGCCAAGTCTGCGGCCAGAGTGACCGAGAATTGTTTTGTGGAGAAGAGCGGAGCGAGTTCGAGACGTGGGAAGTACATTGGAGGCGACGGAGCTAGGTAGATGATTGGCAGCAGGGGGTGTATCGTGCTGACAAGTTAGCAGTTGTACATCAGGGTGGTTGTAGAGTTTGAGACAACACGGAGAAGGCAGCATAAGCTGCACCACACAGGTGTGTTACAGTCTGTGTTGTTCCTGGTCCCTACAAGATTCTTGTGGTTGAAGTACATGGGCTTAGCCAAAGCGTTTCCATTTCCTATTCTGCGCGTCTGATTCCTCAGTTGACACTTATCTGTTCAGACACCATTCCTGTATTTTATCTAAGGCTACACTAATTTAGTTTAATACGGCACGCTTACCTAATAATAAACTACGTCCGTAGTGTACGAAATTACGCTGATCATCCAGAGCATTATGACCTACTAGCGATATGAACACGTCAAGGCTGTAGCAATGTTAGCTGGCGAGGAAATACTGCTAGTCATACACACGCACGGTGCAAGTAGTTATCAGTGAGTGTGCTGTCCGTGTGTAGAATGGGGAAGGCGCGCCATCGACCTGAGCTTGGCTGAGGAGCGATTATGATGGCTCGGATACCGGGCACGAGCATGTCTGAAACCACAAGACCTGTCGTGCTGCTTCATTCCCGATAGCGAGGTCAATCTTTGCAACCACGTCACCATGAAGCGCGGCACAAATGAGCCCAACAAAATGCCAGAATTGGCATCACGTTCTCTTCACCGATGAGTAATGCATATGCCTTCAACCAGACAGTCGTCGGAGAAGTGTTAGTAGAAAACCCGATCGGGCTGAACGCCTTACACACACTATCTAGCGAGTGTAGCAAGGTGGAGATTCCCTGCTGTTTTGAGGTGGCATTATGTGGGGCCGACGTACGCCGCTGACAGGAAGGCGCCGTAACAGCTGTATGGTACGTGAACGTCATCCTCCGACCGATAGCGCAACCGTATCGTCAGCATAATTGCGAGACATTCGTCCTCGTGGACGAAAGTCGTACCCTCATCGTGCACATCTTGTGAATGACTTCCTTTGGGATAACTACATCGCTCGACTAGAGTGGCCAGCATGTTCTCAAGACATAAACCCTATCGAACATGCCTGGCATGGATTGAAAAGGGCTGTTTATGGATGACGTGACTCATCGACCACTCTTAGG